>NW_024369596.1:775894-890974 GCF_014805655.1 Passer montanus
GGGGGCTCGGGGGGGCAGCGGCCGGGGCGGCCCCGGCGCCGCGGGACTCACCCGCCTCTGGCGGTGCCGGCCGGCGGTTTCCTGCGGCGGCGGCGGCGCGGCGCGGCGGGCTCGGCGCCGCTCAGGTACCGCCGCAGGTACTCGGCCTTCGACAGCCCCGGCGCCGCCATCGCGCTCTGACGTCAAACTGCTGCGCCGGCAGGAAGGGGCGGGGCGTAACGTGGGCGTGGTCACTGCCATTTATGGAGATGTGGCAGGATGGGCGTGGCCAGGCCGCGGAAAGCCGTGAATGGAGTGGGGCGGGGCTGTGGGCGTGGCCAACCGGCAGCAAATGCCATGAATGGAGCGGGGCGGGGCTGTGGGCGTGGCCAAGCAACAGCCAGCACCACAAATGGAGCAGAGGGCGGGGCTGGAGGCGTGGCCAAACGGCAGCAAATGCCATGAATGGAGCGGGGCGGGGCTGTGGGCGTGGCCAACCGGCAGCAAATACCATGAATGGGGAGGGAGCAGGGACGTGGGCGTGGCCAAGCAACAGCCAGCACCACAAATGGAGCAGAGGGCGGGGCTGGAGGCGTGGCCAAAAGTCAACTAATACCATACATGGAGCTGCCAAGCGCAGCCAAATGACGGCCCATGCCATAAATGGAGCTGCGGGCGGGGCTGTGGGCGTGGCCAAACGGCAGCCAATGCCATACATGGACTTGTGGCAGGATGGGCGTGGCCAAGCCGTGGAAAGGCCATTAATGGAGCTGGGGCGTGGCTGTGGGCATGGCCAAATAGCAGCCAACACCATATATGGAGCTGTGGGCGTGGCCTAACAGCCCTGATACCATAAATGGAGTTGTGGGTGGGGCTGTGGGCATGGCCTAACTGCATACAATACCATATATGGAGCTATGGGCAGAGCTGTGGGCGTGGCCAAACAGCAAATGCCATAAATGGAGCTGTGGGTGGGGCTGTAGGTGTGGCCTAACTGCACCCAATACCATAAATGGAGCTGGGCGTGGCCTCGCAGCTGTTGGGGTTATGAATGGAGCAGCAGGACACGATGCCATGGGCATTCCCAATCAGCTTTATTGGGGAGCCACCTCAGGGCACAGCCCGCGGGAGGCACCGGCCCCAGGCAGGGCAGGAACAGCCCCAGCCCCAGGCAGGGCAGGAACAGCCCCCGGCCCCAGGCAGGGCAGGAACAGCCCCCAGCCCCAGGCAGGGCAGGCAGCCCCGGCCCCGCAGGAGCTCTGGTCCCGGCGTGCCTGGGGAAGGCCCAGGAGGGCCCCGCTACCGGCCCGAGGCCGGCTGGGGCTCGTAGCCCTCTGTTCTCATGTCGTTGAGGCCCAGCTCCTCGTTCTGCTCAAAGCTGCGCTCATAGCGCTGCACGCGCAGCTCCGGGTCCTCCTCGGGGGCGTACACGTTCTGTGGGGACGGGGGGAGACGGGTCAGCATCCCAACAGGCCCCAACCTGCCCTCGGGCACTGCCCCTGCACTGCCCTGTGCCCTCAGGCTCGGGCACCAGCACAGGCTGGCAGCCCCACACAGCCAGCAGGGCTTCCAGCATCTGCTAGTGCCCAAATCTCCAATTTGAACCCCTCTGCCACCAGGGAAATACCCCCCCAAACTGCCCGGGAGCCCACCCGGGGGGTACCTGAAGGTAACTGTTGCCTGCAGGGTCATCCATGATGAAGTGAGCCTGGGCCCTGCCCTCTATGACCTGCAGGGACACAGCACACCCCGTCAAGGCTCCTGCCAATCCTCCAGCAGCGCTGGCACCCGCGCAGAGCACGGCAATGCAGAGGGAACTCACGTCCTGCAGCCTGCCCAGGAACTCCTGCAGCTTCCCCGCGCTGCTGGGCGCGCAGCTGTCCCCCAGGGTGAAGGGGTTCTTCTCCACCTGCAGGGCAGGGGAGGCAGCTGTGAGCAGGCAGCCCCCCAGCGGGGCCGGGAGGGCTGAGCCCCCCGAGCACTCACCAGGTCCCTGATGTCCTTGAGCAGCCCCTCCAGCGTGGTGAACTTGCCCCCCAGCGCTCCCATGCCCAGCTCGAACTCCAGCTCGGGGATCTCCACGCTGCACGTCTCTGACTGCAGAGGGGAGCCCCCCGTGAGCCCCCGCAGGGAGGGCTGGGCCCCCCGGGCCCCCCGAGCCCCCCGGAGCACGGGGCAGGCGTCCTGGGCACGGCACCTTCAGGATGTCCCTGCTCATGTCCGACGGGTCCGTGATCCTGAGGGTGATCCTGGTGCCCTGCGGCTCGATGGCTCCTCCAGACTTCACCTGGGAGCAGCTCCGTGAGCTCACAGCCAGCCCAGCCCCGTGCCCACCCCAAACCTGACACAGCTCACACAGCACCTCCTGGCAGTGCCCCCAGGGGCATCTCCCTCCCCAGCAGCCCCGCTCAGGGACACAGGCACAGAACCCCAGCCCCTGCTCACCTCGTTGGTCCTGTGCCCGCAGGAGTCACAGTTGGTGGCCATGATAATCACCTCCTTGAAGTGGGGGATTTCTGGAGCAGGCAGTCAAGGCAAACACAAAGCAGCAGCCGAGGGGTGGCAGGACCCCGGAGGGAGCTGTGAGCAGCCCCGAGACAGCCCTGCAGCCCCCCTGAGAACGCCCCAGGCCCGAGGAGCAGCAGGCAGAGCCCAGCCCAGCCCCGAAGGATACGCACTAACTTCATGTTGGTGCTGGCCGGGGCGTTGCACTCGGGGCAGTTGGTGTTGAACTGCAGCACCTGGCGCGGGGAAGGGGCAGCCAGCAGGTGCCAGGCAGCCTGGCACAGCCGCCCTGGCTGTCCCCGAGCCCTGCAGCAGCACCCACCTCGTCCCTCAGGTCCTCGGCGGCGTCCGGCGGCTTCGCGTCCGGCTGCTCCCCCTGCAAGGGCAGCGTCAGCCCCGGCCCTGCTGGGGGCCCTGCTGGGGGCCCTGCCGGGGGTCCTGGGGCTGCAGCCTCACCTCCAGGCCCAGCAGGGCACACTGCTGGGGGCTCCTCCTGTAGTGAGTGACCAGCAGCGCCTCGTCCCTCTGCGGTGCCCGCGGGTTCTCCACGAAGCTGTTCCCGGAGGGGTCGTCCAGGATCTGCAGGAGCAGGGGGTGAGGGAGCTGCCCTGCAGCCTGCCCCGGGCAGCCTGAGCACCCCCAGCACTCACAAAGGTGAAGGGGGCCCGCACTTCCTTCAGCTGCCTCAGTTTACCAATGAACTCGTCAATCTTCCCGGCCACCTCTTTGTCCGCCGCCTGGAAGGGGACATGGGAGCACAGAGTGCTTGGAAGGGGGACACCCCGGGGGGCTCAGCTGCTGCAGGGCAGCCCAGAGCTGCTGGGGGTGACCCTGGCACGGCCCAGAGCTGTCCCCAGCAGCCTGTGTGACCCCAGGGCACAGGGGATGGTCCCCCCTGAGCAGTCCCCTCCCCAGCCTTACCCTGCGGGCGGGCTGGTCCTGCTCCAGGCCTGCCACAGCCCTGTCAATGATGCCCTCGATGGTGGTGAGCACTGGGCAAGGCAAGAACACAGAGCTGGTGACGCCGCGAGAGGGCCCAGGGACCCCCGGGAGCCCCCCGGGCGCTGCTGCAGTCACCCACCTCCCTTCTGGCTGAAGGCAGGCACCTCGAAGTCCAGCTCTGGGATTCGGGCCGAGGCGCAGTCCGTCTTCACCACCTCCCTGTTCAGGTCCTGCAGGCAGAGGCAGCGAGCAGCCTGAGCCCCCAGGAACAGCCTGAGCCCCCCAGGGGAGCAGCCTGGGACCCCCAGAGCAGCCTGGGCAGCAGCAGGGCGGGCAGTGCCCACCTGGCGCGAGGTGACAGCCAGGCTGTAGCGCACGCCCTGCTCCTGGATCCTGCCCGCCGCCTGGATCTCGGTGTTGGCCCAGCTGCAGCTGGGGCACGAGAAGGAGCTGACGATGATCTCCTTGAAGAAGGGGATCCTGGTGAGCAGCAGCCGGGTCACTCCCTGCGGGGGCAGCGAGGGGACTCGTGGGAATGGAGCCTGGGGACTGCCCCGCACACCTCCCCTCAGCCCCCCCGACCCCCCGGGGCCCCTACTCCCACAGCAGCTCGGGTCTTTCCCTGCTCCTGCCCCCTCTGGAACCCCCCCGGGCCCTGCCCGCTCCTCCCCGGGGCCACTGGGACCCCTGAGCCCGGGCAACAGAGGGGTCTGGGTCCCCTGACCCCACAGACCCCTGTGTCCCCCAATTCCTGCACATCCCTAACCCCACAGACCCCCTGGACACCCTGCCCTGCTCTCTGCTGACCCCACAGCCCCCTGTGCCCCCCAATTCCCGCACACCCCTGACCCCACAGACCCCTGCACACCTTGCCCTGCTCTCCCCTGACCCCTGTGCCCCCACATCCCTGACCCCACAGCTCCCTGTATCCCCCTGCCCTGCTCCCCGCAGCCCCCCGTGCCCCCAGTCCCCGCAGGCCGCCGCCGCCGGGCCGGCCGGGGCCCCTCACGTTGCGGTAGCAGTTCATGCACAGGGACTCAATCTCCGCGGGCCGCTGCTCGCCGTCCTCGGCGCTGAGGGGCCGGAACAGGGCCCCGCCGGGCGCGGCCGCCGCCTCCGTGGCCCCCAGCGCCGACATGATGGGGACGCGGCGCGGGGCGATGACGTCGATCACGTGACGGGTCATGTGACGCGCGCGGGGGCCGCGATGGCGGCGCCCTTGTTGGCGATCAGCCGCGGGCCCGGCCCGGGATCCACCCGGGATCAGCGCCGGGATCCAGCTCGGGATCCTCCCCGGGACCCTCCCCGGGGCTCTCCCCGCCCCGCCGGGGAACCCCGGGCACGGATAAAGGCGTCACTCCCCAGATTCTGAGTGTCCCCAGGCAGGGACAGAGGTGTCCCCCCCGCTGTCCCCGGGCGGGGCGCGGCACTCGCGCTGTCCCTGCCCAGCTTGCCCCGCTCCGGGCTGGGCTCGAACCTTCCCCGCCCGGCCGGGCAGCCCCGGCTCCTCTGTCTCTGTCCCCGGGGGCCAGCCCGGGCAGCCGCGGCTGCGGGCGAAGTCCGGGGTGAAACGCCGAGCTGCCAAAGTCCCCGCGGCTCCCTGGCCTGCGGCGACACGTGCGGCGGCTGCAGGCAGCGCTGGCCGTGCCCCATCCCGTCCCATCCCGTCCTGCCCCGTGCCAGCCCCGGCTCCTGCCGCAGCCCCTCGCCCCCTGTCCCCAGCCCGGGGTGTCCAAGGAAGGAAGGACAGACACACGGAGCAGCAGCACGTGCATCACAAGATTTATTTCTCCCACCGGAGGCGCGTGGCCGGCCGGCTCTAATCCTGGGGGGGCGCGGCGGTGCTGAGGAAGGCGGCCACCTTCTCCCGCACCTCCTTCTCCAGCAGCTCCAGGTGATCCTCCACGCCGGCCGCGCCCGAGTCCAGCTTGCCGCGCATCTCCTCCAGCCGCTGCACCAGCTGCCGCCCGAAGCTCTCCCCGGAGGGCGCGGCCTGCTGCCGGAAGGCCTCCAGGGCCTGCCCCACGCGCTGCTCCAGCTGCTGCGCCAGGGTCTGCAGGCGCTGCTGCAGGCTGCCGGCTTCGCCGCCCGCCGCCTCGCGCAGCTCCCGCGCCAGCGGGCTCAGCTGGGCGCGCAGCTCCTCCGAGCTGGCGGCCAGGCGGGCGCGCAGCTCCTCGGCCGCCCGCTCCATCTGCGCGCTCAGGCCCTGCAGCTGCCGCTCCAGCCCGCCCTGCAGCTCCTGCGCGTAGGGGCTGAGCCCCCGGCGCAGCTCGGCCACGCTGCGCTCCACCTGCGCCCGCAGCTCGTCAGCGTTGTCCTGCAGCCGCCGCTTGACGCTCTCCACGCCGCCGTCGATCTGCTGCTGCAGGCGGTCGGCGTAGGGGCTCAGCGAGGCCTGCACGCTGCCGGCGTTGTCGTGCAGGCGCTGGCGCAGCTCGGCGGCGTAGGGCTCCAGCGCCCGCTGCAGCTCGCCGGCGCCGCGGTCCACGCGCTCGCGCAGCTCCTCGGCGTAGGGGCCCATCCTGGCCTGCAGCTGGCGGATGTTGGTGCCGATCTGCTGGTGCACCTCGTCGGCGTAGGGCGCCAGCTTGGCCTGCAGCTCGCGCAGCTCCCGCTGGATCTGCTCCTTGAGGCGCTGCGAGTCCTGCGCCAGCCGCGCCTGCATGTCCACGGCGAAGGGCACCAGCCGCTCCTGCAGCTCCTCGGCGTAGGCGCTGACGCTCTGCAGGTTGCTCTTCAGCAGGGTGCTGGGGAGAGGGGACAGTCAGGGCCGCTGTGCCCTCCCCTCTGAGCCCCCCGAGCCCCCCGAGCCCCCCGGCCGGGCTCACTTGAGCTGCTTGCTGAGCTCGCTCTGGTGCAGCTGCTCCACCGTGTCCTTGGTGCTGCTGCCCAGCTCGGTGAAGTACTTCCAGATCACGCCGGCCACCTCGTCGGGGTTCACGTCAGCCCGGGAGCCTGCAGGGGGAGCCGGGGTCAGCGCTCACGCGGCCCCGGCCCCGCGGGGACAGCGGGGACATTGCCAGCGCCGCCCGGGCAGCGCCACCCTGCCGGCGCCGGGGAGCCTCACCTGAGATCGCGAGGAGAAGCAGGACAAGGGCGGCCGCCTTGGGCGCCATCCTGAGCGCTGGGGACTCCTGTGGGAGCAGAGAGAGGTCAAGGAAGGCCCAGGGACCAGGAGCAGCAGCCAGAGGCCATGGAGAGCCGGGCTCCCCCTCCCGGTCCCTCCCGGTCCCTCCCGGCTCCTGCAGCCCCTGCAGCCCTCACCTGTGCTGCCAGTGCCGCGGTAGCTGCAGGGCCGGCAGCTCCCAGCTCTATTTATGCAGCCCCAGCGCTTCCACGCAGGCTGTGACACAGCCCGGGCTTGGACTTTAGCACGGGCACAACGTGGAAGGGCCTGACGTGTGCTCGGGCCTGACATCACCCAGAGCCCGGGCATCACCCATGGCCCCGCCGGCGCCCGGGGGGTGACAGGGACAGAGGGCTGGGGGGACACAGGGCACCCCGAGCCCCTCCTGGGGACAGGGACCGGGGCTGGGGACACCCCAGGGCTCTGTGGGTGCAGCACTGGCTCTAACCTGCCATGGGTGGTGGGATGGGTGGCAGCGTGACAGGACACGGGGGCTGGGGACGCTGCAGGGACCTCCCAGCTCTGCCACCAGATGGGCAGGACAGGGCTCGGGGCAGGACAGGGCTCGGGGGCTCAGGGGGACGCTGTGACGGAGCCGGGGACACACAGGATGCCATCCTTCCCTCCCAGTCCATTCCTAGAGGGAGCCCCGGCACAGGAAGAGGCACGGGCACTGCGGGGCACTGCAGCCACACGGTGCCTGGGAACGCAGCTGGGCCCCGCGCGTGTCCCCAGCCGTGGGCACCGGGCTCTGGGCACCCGCCGGGGGCAGCCCCGGGGGCAGCGGGGCCGCGGCGATGTCGCTGCGGGCAAAGGGCAGGGCGGGCGGGGGCAGTGGCAAGGTCCGGAGAGCCCCGCGGTGCCCGGGGACGGGGCCGCTGGATGTCACCCGTGTGCCGTGCGCGCCCGGGGCTGCCCCTCCGCGGGCTGGCTGCGCTCACGCGTGTGCCCGCGGCTCCGCGCACACGCACGGACACGCGGGGCCCCGGCGGGCTCCGTCCCCGCGGGATTTCCCAACTGCTGGCAGGACGCGGCGCCCCTGCAGCCCCCCCGCGCCCTGCCCCGACCTTTGCACGAATCCCCCGGAGCTATAAAGAGGGAGCCCGGGGCCGCCCCGCGTCACACAGCCCGGCGCAGGTGAGTGGGGACATCCCTGGCGAGGGTGGTGCTGGCAGAGGGACGGGCTCGGGACCCCCCCGTGCCCCCCCTGCGCTGCCCCACATCGTGCGCTCTGCTCTCCCCCCAGCCATGAAGGTGTCGCTGCTGTTCCTGCTGGCCTGCACGGCCGTCCTGGCGCTGGGAGCACGTAAGGGCCGGGGGGCTGCGGGGCTGGGGGCACACACGGGGGGCGCAGCCCGTGCCCCCCGTGCCAGCAGGCTCGCTCTCGCAGGGGCCGACTCGCCGGAGGAGCCGAAGGCGCTGGTGCAGAAGGTGCAGGAGCTGGCCCAGAAAGCCACGGCCATGGCCAAGGAAGCCTTCAGCAGGGTGCGGGAGTCGGAGGCGGCGCAGCAGGCCAGGTGCCCCCGGACCCCGCCAGCCCTGTCCCCGTCCCCATCCCCGTCCCGGTCCCCGTTCCTGTCCCCATCCCCGGCCCTGTCCCTGTCCCCGTCCCCATCCCCGTCCCTGTCCCCGTGGAGCGGGCCAGGCCCCGCGCTGACCCCCTGCCCTCCCCGCCCTCCCTTCCCCTCCCTGCAGGCAGTGGCTGTCGGACAGCGCGGAGCTGGCGAAGCAGCGGCTGGTGTGGCTCAAGCAGCAGCTGGCCGAGCTCCTGAAGAAGACTCCGCCCGCGTAGCCTCGCCAGGGGCTGCCCGGGGTCTGTCGGGGACCCCCCCCCGATCCCCACCCGCTGCCGTGGTGCTCTCAATAAAGCGGGGCTGTCGCAAACGCTGTGGTGGCATCACTGGGGCTGGCAGGGAGGAGTGGGACCCGCGGGGGGAGCGGGGGCTGGGGCAGACACCAGCACGGGGTACACACGGCCGTGTCGGGCTGCCCAGGGTGCCAGGAGCCGGGTGCTGCTGCCAAAAACTCCAAATTCAGTGCCACACTCCCCAGCGCCCTGAGTGGGGCTGAGCTCGGCTGCAGCTCGGGCAGAGCTGGACTCAGAACTGGGTGAGTGCAGGGCACCCCTCCCAGCCCCGGGCACCCCTCACAGCCCCGGGCACCCCTCACCAGCTCCCTGTGTCCCCAGTCCCTCTGGGACCCCCAGAACCCCCAGCTCAGAGCACCCCGTGCCCCCTCCAGCATCCACTGCAAGGACTGAGCGAGCTCCAATAACTTAAGTCAAGTTTATTTCTCAAAAGGGAGGCAAAGCTGAGAGCGACGCCGGGCTGGGGAGGGAATTCTAGGGGAAGAGGGGGTCTCCGGGGAGGACACCCCGGGGCTGGGCTGGCCCGGGGCTCCTGCAGCCTGTCCCCGGAGCCCCTGAGGAGAAGTGCCCGGGGCAGGGCAGGGGGCTGCGGGGCGGGGCTGGGCTCAGTCCCTGGCCGCGCCGGCCGGCAGCTCAGGCCACGGTCTTCTGGAGGTCCTCCAGCAAGCTGAGGAAACGGGCCTTGAGGCTCTCGGTGTAGGGGGTGAGGCGCTCCTTGAAGTCCTGCACCAGGGGCGTCATCTTCTCGCGCAGGTTGCTGAGCTGCTCCACCACCTTGGCCTGGTACTCGGCGGCCTGGGGGATGCCCTTCTCGCGGATCTCCTCCAGCTTCTGGCTCAGCTTCTGCCGCAGCTCGTCACTGAAGGGGGCCACGTTCTTGCGCAGCTCCTCGACGTGCCCGCGCAGGCGGTCCCGCGCCTCCTCGGCCACCGGGGTCAGCTTCTGCTGCAGCAGCTCCACCTTCTGCTTGCTGAGCTCCTTCAGCTCCTGGGCGAGGGGTGCCAGGCGCTGGCGGTACTGCTCCAGGTCCTCCGTCCACTTGGCAGAGAACTGGTCCAGGAAGGGCTTGATCTTCTCCTTCACCTCCTCCAGGTCCTTGGTCAGCTCCTTGCGCAGGGACTCGGTGTCCTTCAGCCACATCTCCCGCACCTCTTTGTAGTAGGGGGCCACGTCCTCTCTCAGCTTGGCGGCGGCCGCGCCCAGCGTGTCGAGGTTCTCGCCCAGCTTCAGGCTGTGGGACAGGAGAGGGGGGGTCACACACGGCCCCGGGGCCCCCCAGCCCCCCGCCACACACCCCCCACTTACTCCAGCTGTTTGCCCACGGTGGAGGCCTCGAACTGGGCAATGGCTTCCTTGCCGCTGGCCTTCACCGTCTCCAGGTAGACATCGAGCATGTCCTTGAGGCGATCCAGGGGTGCCTGGGGATCATCGTGCTGCCAGAAGGAGCGGGCCTGGGTGCCTGCGGAGAGAGCCGCCCGTGCTCAGGACACGCTGCCCGGGGCCGGCTCCAGCCCTGCCGCGGTCCTGCCCGGCCCGGAGGAACCAGGGAGCGCCGCGGCTGCAGCCCGGCTTGCGGAGCGCTTCGGGACCCGGCGGCTGCGGGCTCGGCCCCGTCCCGCCCGTGCCGCTCCATCCCGGGCAGCGCAGCCCCGGCCGGACCTACCCGTCAGGCAGAGCAGGGCGAGGGTCAGCACCACGGCTCTCATCTTCGCGCAGGACCTGCGGGCAGACACAGAGAGTTGGGCGCGGGGAGCCCCGGCAGAGCCAACCCGGGGGTCCCGATCCCCAGCCCGGCTCCGGGGGTCCCGGCCGAGGGGCACCGCTCCGTCCCTGCGGCTCCTGCGGGGCAGCCCGGGCTCTCACCAGCTCTCTCCACCGCTGCTGCTCGTCCCGTCTGAGCGGCCGGGGCTGCGGCGCCGCTATTTATGCCGGAGGGGCAGTTCCGCGGAGATAAGCCAGCGCGGCGGCCGCTCCGCGCTCCCGGCGGGGATGTGGCGCGCAGGGTCCAAGGATCGCGCAGCATCGCCGCGCGGCGCGGGCTTGGCAGGGGCGGCGAGCAAACAGGAGCTCCCCGCGGGACGCGCCTCGCCGGCCAAGGAGCTGTTTACGCTGCCGGTGACCCAGATTCCCGCTGGCCCCGGGGCCCCTCGCAGCCCCCAGGGGTTGGCCGCCGGCCCGGGGACAAGGTTTATTCCCGCAGGGATTTGGCCTGCCGTACCCGGACCCCTCGCCTCGGCCGCGGGGCTGTGCCCCGTCCTTCACGGGGCCGCTCACGTCACCCCTTTCCCCGCTGTGTGCCCGGGAGCTGCGCCCTGCCCGCCCACCCAGCCCCAGCTGCGGACCTGGGCAAGGGGAAGGCTCAGAGCGGCACCAGCACTGGCACGGCCGCCCCAAAGCCCCCTCGGCCCGAGCCAGCCCCAGGAGCTTCCCCGTGCCACTGCCACCAGGGCAGGGATGCGCAGGAATCAGGCTGAGCCCGGCCTGGCGAGGGGAGAGAGGGGACAGGGGGACAGGGGCCGTGTCCCCAGAGGGCTGCAGGGGTGTGCGGGGCTGGCAGTGCCAGGGGAGCTGCTGCAGAGCAATGATGCTCCCGTTGCTGGGTGGCTCCCTGCAGCCCCAGCCCGTGCAGCCCACAAGGGCATGGCACAGGAGTGCCACCGCAGGTGCTGCAGGCACGGCACAGCTCCCTGCGCCCCCCAGACCCTGCCCACAGCTGGAAAAGCCCCAGTGCAGTGGATGCAGCAGATGCAGGCTCTGCAGCGCTGCTGGAGCCACACCCGGGCTCTGGCTGCAGGGGGCTGCAGGAAACCCAGCCAGGGGGGGCTGCTGGGGACCAGGGGAAGTGACAGCGCCAGGGATGGACTGGGGACAGCAGCTGCCACCCTTTGAACTCTGGTGTTGAGCAACAAGGCAAACAAGAGCCCAGGGAAGATCATAATCATGGTTTTATTTGTTATGATCCCACTGTCCAACTAATTGACTAGTTGCAAGTGACCCACAAAAAATGGACTGAAGATTTACTGAAACTTTTTTTTTCCTGTTCGTTTTTAGTCCAACATAAATGAGGAAGAAAAAAAAATACTTCTGACATTTCCAAAAAACAGAAATAATAGCAAAGTATATTAATATACATTCAACATATACTGCGCGTATTGATTACTACAATACAAAGCCATGATAAAAAAAGTGTGATACTGCGGATGGCACGGTGACGGGGCAGCTGCTGCTGGGGGGGGCCCGGCGACTCTCCCAGGATACAGTGTCATGTAAACAAAAGGAAAACGAACCAAAGGGACAGAGCAAAAGGCTTTCAGCGTTTCCCACCCTCCCCGAGCCCCCAGGGCACGGCCGGGCTCGGAGCTTCCCTCCTGATTGCCGGGATCGCAGAGCTGCCAGCGTCGTTCTCCCGGAGAAGGGGAGGCCGGGAAGAGGCACGGGGTAAGGACAGCAAAGTCACCTCTGCCGTGCTGGTTTCACACTTCCTTCTGTGCAAAGTCAGGAGGGCTGGGTCGATGTTTCTTTTAGTTTTAAAAAATATTCCGGAAAAAAAATGTCAGTAAGAAGGATCTGAGCTGGAGCTTGTCAACTCCCAAAGGCAAGGGTGACACCACGAGCTCCTGAGCCCCAGGGCTGGGGGGCCTCCTGCTCTATCCACCACGGAAAGGATGGAAAAGGGACAAAGAAGAGACCTCTGCACGTCCCGACTGTATAAGGAGAATTACCACTGTCGCCACTGGCACGAGAGAAAACCAGTCACAAGTACAATGTCATTAAAAGAAATAAAATACTTTGAACAAAAGGTGCAAGTCACAATTCATATAGAACAGAATCTAGTTAAAAATTTCTCTCAAACAGAAATTCCTTTTGCCTTTTATTAATAACAATAATAATAAAACAACATTTACCAAAAAAAACAATTCCTACGTGATCAGGAGGAAAAGCGAAGGAAACAAAGAAAAATCCATCTGCCCTACATTAGCCAGGAAAAGAAAAAAACCCAAGTCGTGGCAGATTTGGAAAGAAAAGGGGAGGGAGGGCAGGGCAGGGGTGATCCTGTCAGCACCCCGACACACGAGAGGGACAGAGCAGACAGAGGTGAGACAAGAAGTGGATGCACCGGGGTGGGGAGGGCCCCGCCAGCCCTGCCAGGCCCAGACCCCCCAGTGCAGAGGGACAGAGAGGAAGGAGAGCGTGGCCTCCATCCAGGAGCAGCTCCAGCCCCCTTGCACCTGCCCAGGGCAGGCTCCAGGAAGGCTCAGCCCGGCGTGGGGCCCGGGCAGGGCCAGCCCCCAGAGCAGCCCCGGCGCCGAGGCCGATCCTCTGTGTCGGGCTCAGGGCTCTGGGTGTAGCTGGAGTTACAGGCAAGTGTGGCAGAAATTAAAGAACCCAAAGGAACGACACACTGGATGAAGTGAGGATGAGGAAAGGGGCCATGGTATTCCAGTTAGTCAGAAATACTACGGCAATTTGGCGCAATGCTGCTAGATACTGTTGGTTTAAAATGGACCTTTTCGTTTCAAAGCTGTACACAAACCCTGCAAGAGAGAGAAAGAGAGAGAAACAGAGCTGTTAGGGAACACCAGAATGGCACATCTCCTCCCACAGCCCTCCAGCACCCCCAGGCCACTCCTGACCCTGCCCCAGGAGAGAGACCCTGCCCTGCAGAGGGGTCTGAGTGCAGCACAAGCCTGGAAGGAGGGAGGCAGTCCCTGGGCACATGGGGGGACAGCAATCAGCTTCAGCACAGGAGGTCCGAGCAGAGGGCCCCAAGCCCAGCACTGGAGCAACGAGCAGGGAAGGCAACCCATGGGAGTGGTGTGGTGAGAGAAGGACACACGGATACTCACTCCCTCCTGGTTACACCCCTGCCTGCTCCATCCCAAAGGGCACCTCTGGGTGCTTGTAGCTCAGCAGGACGTCCGTGATACACGTCGAGGGGTAGCAGGAGGTGTTGAGGTGCTGGCTGCCATCGCCCAGGCTCGCGTGCTCTTGACCTTCCAAACTCTCCCCGCATTCTGCAAGGGCAAAGGGGTGACTCAGCAGCCGTGGCCGTGGCTCAGCTCGCCCAGGAGCTGCCCACGCCCTGCCCGTGCTCACCCTCGCCGTCCCTGTCGCGCAGCTGCTGGCTGGCCATCAGCGACGACTGGCTGAGCACGGCGTCCGACATCCGCGCAGAGCTCAGCGCTTTTCCTGCCATCAGACTCATGCCAGGCAAGTTATCCAGCTGCACCTGTGGGCACGGCAGGGCACACACTCAGGGGGAGCTCAGGATCCTGCTGTGCCCCATCTGCCCACGGACAGGTGCCCGGGGAGCCTCTGCAAACCTTCAGCAGGGGTTTGGAAAGACAAGAACTGCATCAGGCACAGCCTGGGAGGATGGACTGAGCTGGCTGGCCATCAGCGACGACTGGCTGAGCACGGCGTCCGACATCCGCGCAGAGCTCAGCGCTTTTCCTGCCATCAGACTCATGCCAGGCAAGTTATCCAGCTGCACCTGTGGGCACGGCAGGGCACACACTCAGGGGGAGCTCAGGATCCTGCTGTGCCCCATCCTGCCGAGGAGCCTCTGCAAACCTTCAGCAGGGGTTTGGAAAGACAAGAACTGCACCAGGCACAGCCTGGGAGGATGGACTGACTTGTCCAAATGGCTCTGAGCTAACAGAATCACAGCACAGCTGGGGCTGGAACGGAGATCAGGACATCATCCAGCACAAACCCCTGCCAAGGCAGGCACATCTGGAGCAGGTGACACATCTGGCTGTTTTTGGGATGTCTCCAGAGAAGGAGACTACAGGCCCTACCCTGGGCATGATCAGGACATCATCCAGCACAAACCCCTGCCAAGGCAGGCACATCTGGAGCAGGTGACACATCTGGCTGTTTTTGGGATGTCTCCAGAGAAGGAGACTCCAGGCCCTACCCTGGGCAGCTGTTCCAGTGTTCTGCCACCCTCCATGGAAAGTTCTTAGTGATGCTGGGGTGGAACCCGTTGTGTTTTAGTTTCTGGTCCTGCCACTGGGCACCACTGAACCAGTGAAGCTGACATTCTCATCTACAGCAGAAGGGAGCTGTAGCAAAGCCCCCATCCAGATGTGGGCAGGACCCTTCCCAGCACCCCAAACCCCAGAGGGTGCAGAGCGCTGAGCTCTGGGGGATCGTGCAGCTCCTTCACAGCAGTGCAGGACCCACAGCCGGGCTGGCTGAGCCCTGGGTGCCCACAGGCAGGCCAGGCTGTTTCAGAGGAGGGAGCTGGGAGGCGAAGGCACCTACGTAGGCATCATCACTGTTCTGGATGGTGTGATGTCTCTGCAGGGTGCGGGGCCGCGGGTGCTCGCTGGACGAGGGGCGCACGGGGTAGCCCAGGCCGTTGTGGTCAGGCACCTGCATGGCTTGGCCAGGGGAGCTCCTGTCCATGCAGTTCCCTACGATGGACTCTTGAAGAGGACACAAAAAGGACAGGTTAGTACAGGAACTGCAGCCACCTGTGCCACTGCAGAACTGAGATGTGATGCCGCACACAAACGCTCCTTGCTGGCAGAGCAGGGACAGGACCCCCGGCTGCTCCAGTTAGAGTGGCACAGCACCACTGCCCCCAGTGCACTCACACAGGCTTTTCCCTCCAGCATCAATATCCCAGAAGATCCCAATCCCTTCCATCAGGCCTACAAAAGCAGCCTAAAGCTGGAGGCACTGGGGCAGGAGCACAGGACCCAGATCCATTCCCACTTCTGCCTTCCCCTCGAGCCTGAGCTCGACCCCCACATTGTTACACAAGAGCTGGGGGGGCCTCCAACACGGGATGTTCCAGCAGGGCCCCTTGGCAATTGTAAGCAACATAATCCTGCTGAAAGAGCTGGCCAGGATCTTCACTTTTATCAGATGACTTCTCCCTGCCCTCCCACAATCTGGCTGCGGGAGCACACGAGTGCTCTGCCTGGCAAAGTCCATCTGCACCACAAGCTCTTGTGACTGAGGGCAAAGGCCACATTCCTATCAGGCAAAGCCTCCCATCATCAAGTACACGATGTTTTGGATAAAGCCCTGAGCCACAGAGGAGCTGCCATCAGGGCTGAGCTCGCTGAGCGCGGACCCCGCTGAGCACAAACGCCCGACGCGGCTGCGAGCTGGGGAGCTGCCCCGAGGGGCCACAAGCTGCAGGGACACCTCTCACAGGGGAGGTGACACAGCTGCAGGGACACCCCTCACAGGGGAGCTGCCCCGAGGGGCCACAGCTGCAGGGACACCCCTCACAAAGGGAGGTGACACAGCTGCAGGGACACCCCTCACAAAGGGAGGTGACACAGCTGCAGGGACACCCCTCACAAAGGGAGGTGACACAGCTGCAGGGACACCCCTCACAAAGGGAGGTGACACAGCTGCAGGGACACCCCTCACAAAGCCAGAGCTCTCCCAGGGCTTTGGCCAGTGGGAAGTGATGTCCTGCTGTGCTGGGACACTGCACGGCCCAGCTGGCACTGCAGCTGCCACAGAACTGCTCCCCAAAGGATCTCATAGAATCCTAGAACATCCCCACGTGGACCCACAAGGATCATGCTTGCCACTGCACAGAGCAGTCCCAAAATCTGTCTGGAAATTCAGCAGAATTGAAGTGAGAGCCCATCCCATGTGGTCCCCACACTGCTCACGGGCAGCACATGGGCAGAGCATGGACAGCACAGGCAGCACACTGCTCCCCGTGCCCTTCCTCCACCAGGAATGTGGCATTCCTGCCGGAGCCCTGTCCAGGGCACTCAGAGATGCAGCCTCCCCCTTCCTTTGCACAACCGTGGGGTTACGTGCGGTTACAGTCAGCTTTCCCGGAAAAGCGAGAAGGAAAACATGAGGTAACAGATGTTAGCGGATCAGTGCCACCCACACACTGCTTGGGATGCTGCTCCAACTGTGGGAACAGTGGTTGGGGCCAGCAGCCTGCTGCTCCAGCTCCACAAACAGCCCCGGCCCAGTCCCCGTGCTGCGGGTGACGAGTTCCCTCAGCCTGGAGGAGCCAGGGCCCGAGAAACAGCAGCTTCCCAACGCCAGCACTTCACCTCTGGGGCTGCTGCTCTGGAGCAAGGGACAGACACCCCGAATTCACAGCCCCAGCCCTGCGGAGGAGAGCCTTTATCCCCACATCCTTTGTGTCCCTGTGGCATGTGACGCTGGCACGGCGCTGCCGCCAGCTCGGCTCCCTCCGCGCCGAGCCCAGGCAGGTTTCCCACGGGCAGCGCTCCCAGCCCGGCCACGCTGGAGCAAAACTGGAGCAGGGCCGTCCACAGGCAGCTCAGTCCCATCCCAAACAGATCTGGTCGGCTCTCAAGGTCCCCGGCTGCCGTCCCTGGCAGATGCTGCACAGACATGCAGAGCTTTGTGATCAGCGTTAGCACGCGCCCTTGGAAGCACAGACACTCCCAGCCACAGGGAAAACACATCTGGGGAGCTGAGGCAGGGAGGGAAAACACCCCTCCAGCTGCACCCTCCTTACACCCTCTAGGGAAAGAGTGGGAAAAGCCAGGCATGTGGGATTCGGTGTAGGTCAGTAGTGGGAAAACTGAGTGATGTAGGATTTGGTAGGTCAAACCCAGGAAAGCCCAGGGATGCAGGATTTGCTGTAGGAAAGGGCACCTGGGAAACTCTGTGGTGACTGCCTGGACCCAGAGTGGCGCAGGCCTGAGTCCAAGTGGGTTATGGAGGCCGTAGGGAAAATGGTACAAACAGCTGCATCCCAGGACAGAGTTTACTACAAACAGCCCTCTCAGAAGAGCTTACACAAGCCTATTTGTAAACATCTGTTTGCTTTTACTCATTTACAAGGCCTTGCAGTCTAAAGTCCTTCTCCTTTGTGTAACCAGTCTTGCACCAGCAGTGCGGGGGCTGAGATTTGGCTTCTGACTTCAGCAGATCTCACTGTCCACCTAACAGGCCTCAGTGACAAGATTCAGACCCAGGATTTCGTACCAAACGCCCCTCCAGAGCTCCCAATCTCCGCTGAGTCTGGGGCCATTCCCCCCACTCTGAGCACAGCAGGGAAGTGGAGCTCTGAGAGCAAACAGAATTCAGGATTTAGGAGGATTTCAGCACAGCCCAGCCGTGTCCCTGCCCCCCGCCCACGCTCTGGGGGGTCAGGGCTTGGCAGCCCCACTCAGCCCTCCGAGCCAGCCTATTCCAGCCCGGGACTTTCCCAACAAACCCGTGCTGTGTCCCTGAACAAAGCTGGGCCTCCTGTGCCCTGGACACAGCTCCTCCGCAATGGGGCTCCGAGTGCCAAGGGCAGGCTGGTGGCTCCAGCCCAGCACCCGAGTCCTGCAGGGAATACTGATCTGCCCACTCAGCCTCTCCTCAAAGCCCTCTTAGCAAGGGGCTCGGAGGTGTTTTTCCTGCGGAGGAGCCTGTAATTACAGCTCAGGCAGGAATTCTCTGACAGCCCTGTGCTGCCAGAGCAGCCACCGAGGAGCAAAGGTGTAGCTGCTTCCAAGGAGCAGGAAAGGTCTTCAGATCCTAATGGCAAGTTTAAACTCACTCTCTCCAGAATCCACCCTTCCCAGTTCAAGCAGGGATAGAATCTTGCTGCTGCTGCTGCTTCCCAAAGTGCCAGAGAGACTGCAAGGCTGCTGGAGCCACAGGACACTGACCAACACTGTCACTGTGTGTGTTTGTGGGAGCTTTAGCAGTGCCTGGGCTTGAGGGTCTGTGCTTAAGAGCAGGAATAAATGGCTACACTGCCACAGCTGGGGTGTGCTGGCAGCTGAGCTGCTCCTATCCCGTGTTTACAGGGGATGGGGAACATCACCAACAAGAATAAATCTGCGGCCACCAAGCAGCGCCCCTGAAAAGATGGCACCAAGCTGGGCCCTGGTCTTTACCTGCCTGCACAAGTAGGTCAAATTCCCAAGGGAAGCAGCCCACGGGGCTCCTTCCTTATTCAACCCTGTTTATTACAGAGGCTGTGCCTGCAATTTACTGGAGGCCACAAAAGCCAGAAAGAATCTCGGTAATTCTGTGCTATGCAGAGCACGTCAGGAAACCCTTGGCGTGCTGGGTGGGACGGTGTCCTGGGCAGGAAGGTGAGCAGCTGGCACAGACAGACACCTGGCTGCACTGACAGACACCTGGCCTGCACGGGCAGAGCAGGGAGCCTTACCTCTGCTGGGCACCTTATTCCTGAATCCGGGCGCGGGCTGCTGCCTGTACTGGTGCGTTGCCAGCTCCTGCGCGGGGTTAGCAGTTCCCAGCAGAGACTCGGGGTCCCCGTGCCCTCCTGCGTTTACCAGCAGAGGGGTCTCGTGGCAACCTTTGGTCAATGTGTTTGAACTCTTACTGTCAGGAAAGCTGTCCCTGTTTCCCTCGCAGGCGCAGTCCTCCTCCATGCTCTCCGAGTGGAACAGGGCTGGCTGGTGTCCGTATCCCTGCGGCGGTGGCACGGAGGCAGGGACCTGCTGGATACATTCTTGCGCCCTGATTTTTAGGAGATGTTGGGGGCTGTTCTGGGGGTGGTACGTGTCAGCACTCTGATAAGGCAAAGACAACGACTGGCGCTCCGAGAGGTTCTGTCCCATGCCGGTGCCCATATTCCCAGCATCCCCTTGACTCATATGCCTGAACAACTCTTGGAATTCTTGCTGCTGCTGCTGCTGCTGCCGCCGTTTGATGAGCTGTGCAAATTCTGCCTGGGGCAGCCGCATGTCCGTGTGCCCCGTGAGCGAGTGCCGGGGGGAAAGCAGTCCCTGGAGGATGTGTGGTACCTGCTGGTGTCGGCTGTAGTCGGGAGGTGTCGGGGACAACAGTGCCTGCTGTAGTGCCGATGCCGTGTAGTGCTGCTGCTGCTGATGTGCGTTCGGGGGGAAACTGGGGTACTGCTCGAGCTGTGGGACCTTCAGAGCTTGCTGGGCTGCAGGGAACCCCACCCCTCCCGGCGGGCTGTAGTTGCTGGGGGAAACGCGGGGCTGCTCCGGGAACAGGTGGGGGTGTAAGTGCACCTGGTCGTAGTTGGCGGGGGGATACCTGTTCACGTTCAGACTGCAAGCACAAGGAGAAGGACAAGTGACCTTGCTGCTCAATGAGAGCCAGAGCTGCTCCTGCACGGGAGCACAGCAGCCCTGGCCCGGCTCAGGTCCAAGGAGCAAGCACAAGGCAGGCTGGCCAGGACACCAGGTCTCAGACTGGCACTCCCTGCTGCCCAGCAGGCAGGGAGGGCTCTCACCTGTGCGACTCGGCGCTGTCGGCGCTCAGCTGCTTGGACAGCTGCCGGTGGCCGTAGCTGAGGGAGGCCATCAGGTTGGCGCGGTGCTGCATCTGGATCTGGCTGGCGCTGGGGCTCAGGGACATGCCCCGCGCGTGGGACGCCAGGCCCTGCCCGCCCACGGAGGCCCCGGGCAGGAGGCTGCTGCCCACCATGTCCCCGGGCTCCTGCACTTGGATGGTGACCTGCTGGGGCTGCGACTGCTGCTGCTGCAGGGCCAGGCACGTCAGCCCCATGGCCGGGGGAGGGGAACAGTTACCCGACTGCGGGAAGATTGTGTTGTGGGATGGCATCCCTTGGAACTGGGACTGGGAGGCAGCACCTACAAGGAACAAAGACACTCAGCACCCGTGCCAGCCCAGGGCGAGGCTTGGGAGCGAGATCTGCTCCGTTCCCCGAAGCGCTGGACAGGGTTTGGATGAACCTGGGCTAGTGAAAGGTGTCACTGCCCGTAGCAGGGGGCTGGAGAGAGATGATCTTTAAGGCCCCTTCCAACCCAAAGCAGGCTATGATGCTGTGATTCATTCCATGACTCTGGGCCAGGCTGGGAGCCCGGTACGTGTCCGTATGGGTGCTCTATCATGCTGTGCCAGCAGGCAAAGGTCACAGCCAGAGCCCCTTGCACCAAAACAGAAACTCTGCGGAGCTGACAGCGATTTGCATAAACCTGAGAATATCAGCCCTTCCTCCCCACCCCCGGGAGCGATAAGTAAGGATCTTGTGACAAGGAACCCGAGAGCACATTCCAGCTGGCAGCCTCTCGCGAGCTCTCGGCAACACCAGCCCTTGCTGCCAGATGGAGAATCTTTGACATCATCAGCAAACTGTGCAGGGCCTGGGCTGGGGGGGAACGGAGCCCTGGCAGCCCCAGGCTGCTTCTGCAGAGTTTGATGGGACCACAGGGCCCTGCCCAGCTCCCAGAACTGCTTACCATGGGGCTGGAGCACGCTGCTGCTGACGGGGGGCGGGCTGCTGTTGGGTTGCCTGAAGAGATGATTGCTGGGGTGGTTTGGGGGCGGGCTGGATGGCTGGATCCGTAACCTACGCAGGGAAACAAGCACCTTCTCACCAGGCCTGCTCCTTGTCAAGATGCCGTCTCAACTGTGAGAACTGGTGCCAAACACTGCGTGTCTTGTTCAAAACAAACACCATAAAGCCCTTGCTGGGGATCCCAAGGTCTCTGCAGCTTGGCTTCTCTTCTGAGAGCCACCTCACTTGTCCAAGTCACACAGGGAGTGAGCATGACCCGGTGGCTACCACAGAAACCTGGGGACAAGGACACTGCAGGCTCACCTCCTGACTCAGTGCACCTGTGAGACACCCTGCTCTCATTTCCCGTAACTCAGCCTCCCTCACCCACAAGTCAGGGTGCTGAGGGCAAGGAGGCTGAGCTCACCAAGGGCCTGGCCAGGTGTGAGACACCAAGGAAGCATGAGAGAGCCTGGCTGCTGAAGTGGCAGCTTCGAGCCACTCAAAAGGCAGGACTGTCAATCCTCTGCTCAAAGCAAGTCTGTGCCTTTGAATCAGATTTCTCTGATTGTGAAGTCCTGAGAGAATCCAGCCCAAAGGACCAGACACATTCACCTGAGAACTGGCACTGGCATTCTGACTCCATAAACCTCCAACTCAGCCTGGCCTCTCCTGAGTGTGTCAGCTCATCCCTGGGCTTCAGGAAGAGTCAAACCCAGAGCTGTCCTAAAGCCATTTCTTTACCTCTGGAGCTGGTGAGTGAGCAGAGCTGGCTGGTTTTCACATGGAGCTTGCAAGGGTGGAGATGGCTGGGGAGGCCGGATACAGTCCTGAACCAGGCACCACAAGAAAACAAGAAGTGTTTGCAGTCAATGTCTCAGTCAGTAAATTTAGAAACACTGCTGGGTGAAGCAGGACATATCCAGATTCACTGAGTGTCAGTCCCTGACTGCAGCCCTGGCTGCCACAGCTACCACAGCAGCTGTGCAAACAGCTCTGCTGAAATCCTTCAGCCTTCCCGCTACAGCAAGCCCAGCACGCTCCCCTCCCTCAATCCCCCCGGGAGCTGCTCACGAGTTGTGTCTGCAGCAACACAGGAAAACAAGAGCTAAGCCTTCAGCAGCTCTGGCTGCACTACCTGAATCTGCTGATGAAGGATCTGGTGGTGCTGCTCCTGCTGGTACAACATGTGCTGCTGCTGCGTCTTCTCCAGCGTCCTCTCGTCCATGTGCCCACCGTACATCTTCTGGAGCTGCTCACACTCCTGCAGGGAATCCAGCACGTCCCATAAGTGACCTTGTGGTGCACAGCACCCTGCTGTGTGCGGAGTGGCACGCTCTGCAGCCCACCCCCCTGGGAAAAGCTGGCAAAGCAAGCCTCATCCATTCCCTCTGACAGGATCAGGTGTGCGGGGACATGGCAAACAGCCAGGAAAGCAACGGGTGCACGTGACACCGAGCTGGCACTGCTGTGCTCCCTTAATGCAGGCAGCAAGCTCTGGAAACAACACTTCAAGGTGAGGAGAGCATCTCATCTGTGCCATGCTGCAAGGGGACAGGCCTGTCCTGGGGCCAAATCCTGCTCCAGCCCTTGGCAAGTTGTGCCTGGCTGTGCAGGGAATATCCCACAGTTCACTCAGGAGCTGCCCTTTCCTGGGACACCCTGGAACAGCCCCAAACTGCTGCCAAAGGAAATATGGAAGAGCAGGAGCTGCAGTCTGACAGTGCTGGTGGGCCCGGCAGGGACAGACAGGACACCCATGGGTGGGCACAGCATGATTGTTCTCCCCAGAAAAGGGGGGCAGGAATCCCCCCAGGTGCCCAACTGCAGGTGAACAGCTCACACATCCAAAAGACAACTCAGGGTTTGCTGCAGTCACACAGGGCAGGAACAAACCCTCAGCTGCAAACTCCCCACTGTGTCCCGCACCTTTCTGTGTAAAGATTCCTCTTTTGCTTCCCAAAGCAGCAAGACCCAGGCAGTAAGAATTCCTTGTGGAGGCTGTTTTGAGGACCCCCAGCCCCCTCTCACCTGCTGCAGCTGTTTGATGCTGCTGTTGTTGCCCATCTTCTCCAGGTGGGCTTTGAAAGCCTGGATGCTGGCAGCCCCGTCGGAGAAGCGCCGGACCGGGGAGAAGCGCTCGGTGGGGAGGTGCAGAGTGTTGGAGTCCTTGTAAATAGAACTGAACACAGGCAAAAGGGGGTTAGTGACGTGACAACAGCCAAAGCACAAACTCCAGCACAGGCTTTCCATTTCCACCGGCCTCCCAGCTGCCTGGGTGCTCCACATGGGGCAATCAGAACGGGCACATCTGAACCAAGCTGTGCCCAAGGCACCTCAAGCACTTCCCCTTCTCAATGAGGTTTCTTTGCCATCAGAGGGAGCCAGATTTTTTTTCAGGAGCTGTTTTCTCCCGAAGCTGGGGCTCCCCATTATCACTGAGCTCCTGCCCTGCCATGAGGTGCCACCTGTGTTATCAGGAGCAGAGATAACCTGGCAGACACTCGTCACTACGTGCCTCACAACAAACAGCTGGGGCTCTGCCTGCCCTCATGGCTTCCAGGCACCTGCTATCTCTGGAACCTGATTTCTGTGCAAATCACAGAAACACAGAGTGGTTTGGGCTGGGAGGGACATCTTCCACTAGCCCAGGTTGATCTGAGCCCTGTCCAACCTGGCCTGGACACCCCCAGGGATGGGGCAGCCACAGCACCTCTGGGCACCCTGTGCCAGGGCCTGCCCAGCCTCACAGGGAGGATTTTCTCCCATCACGGAAGGATTTCTTTTGTAAAGATGCTACAGATGCCATCTCCAGAGCCCAGCAAGCAGCATTTAATGCACAGGCTCCAGCAGCAGCCTTTGTGTGTGAGAAGCTCATGGAGTCATGGTCTTTGCAGCACCTCTGACACCAAAGCCAGCAAGAGCCCGCCCGGCTGCAGCTGGAGGGGGCCTGAGCTCCAGAGGTCACCCTGAGGGCCTGCTCCAGGCTCCCCTTGTCACAGGGTGACTGATGCTGGGCCACTCCCAGCAGGCTGGGCTCTGTTTTGTCCCCGTCTCTGCCTTGGGAGGACACAGTTCAGCTTCCTTCCAAGGGAAGAGCCGTGCTCCAGCCTTTTGAAGCCATCCCATCCATTAGCCTGATCCATTTGTTCTCCTGTTGCATTGATGGAAAGCAGAAGCTACAGATAAAATCATGCTGAGTTTTTGAAACCCATGTGGGCAAGGCAGAACAGCTGCACTTCCCTGTACAGCTGTACTTCAATTCTGCTTTCAGATATTTAACGTGACAACTAAGAAGACACACAAGATGGCTTAAAATAGGTAAAGGGCTAAAATAAAACCCACCTGGCTTTCAATAATGTGGTTTATTTACACAATGACTGCTAATTTCTGTGCCAGGTATGTAATGAACTCACTGTGGAACACTGTGTTTAGACCATGGTCAGATGAAATTTCCATGATTTCACAGGAAAAACACAGAACAGGCTCACAGCACGTTACAACACCAAGAGTGGAACAAGCAGATACCACCCTGCTCATGATGCAACAGCTTCAGGACTCCAGAGCCAAGAGCCAGAGGTGACACCAACATTATTTACAGGGTAAGTGTGTTTAAAGTCTTGTAAAAATTCCGTTCCTGCTGTGTGTGAAGGACTTGGCTTACCTTTAGGATTTGCAGCAATCCTGAAAGCAGGACACAGCACATTCTGCTTGTTTTGCAAGCTGCACTCCTCTTCCTATCAAGCTGTGGCCCTAAAAATGTTTCCCCTCTGCTCTTCCCATCCCCCAGGCACCTCTGAGGGAGTAACTTGAGGGCAGAGAGGTGCTTATCTTGGTTTCCAGCTCCAGCGTGGCACTAGCACTGTCTCAGCCTGCTCAGAGTTCACCTGTCCCTGCTGATCACATCAGTGCTCAGCTCAGCAGGTCTCTGGCTCCAATAAAAAGGGCTTTGTCAAGTCTGCCACTGTGAGCAGCCTGAGGGGCTGAACAGCAGCACCAGCCTGGCCTGGCAGCCACTGCTTTCCCAAGAGGCAGCAAACTCCAGCTTGCAGCTGGTTCGCTCCCAGCACTGAGGTGTCAGGGCACTTCCAAGCATTTTTTAGGAGGGTTTTTTTTGTTAAGAGGAATTTAAGCTCCCTCTGTGGCATTAGCATCTCAGGTTGACTGCTGTGACAAGGACTGTGTCACATTAACACCTCTCCATCAGGACTGTCCCTCCCCCACATCCTGAGTGTGTTTAGATCCAGTCCAAAAGTTCCCTCTTTCCCAGACACTGTGATGGTTTTTTTCCTTCCCCACCCAGACTCCTTTTCTCACATCACTCCCATCAAGGGTTCAGGTGAGAAATGAAATTACTCTCGAGGAGCTTTGCACAGAGACTTTGCAGTCAGAACACACAACTCTGGTGCAGAACAGTGAGGGTTTTAAGCTCTGCTGTGGATGACTCTTGGTGCAATCTTTTGCCTGTATTTGCCTCCAAAAATGTTGTGTAGCAAATCTGCTACCTTGATGCCTACCATTACACAGGGAAAAGCTTTCCTCTAAAAACAAAAAATAGCTTATTCCCAATATTTCTGTGATGGCAGCCATTCCAGCAAATCACTTGCAGCCACAAAAGCGGGACTGGAGGGAAGAGCCAGCTGATCCTGCTGGTCCCTGCAGGCAGGGGGTCAGACACCCTCTGCTCTGTGGGTCTGCTCTTTGTCCCTGCTCCTCCTCCTCCTCCTCACCCCTCCCTGCCGGCGGGGTGTCCTCCGTGCTCCATGCCAGGGCCAGCTGGGCAGGACTCCTGGCGCAGGCTGCCCGGCCGGCCGGTGCCGTTACTCACCGGTGCTGGTCGGGTCCCAGGTGTGGAGCCCAAGCCCGGGGTCGGAAGGACTGCTGTCCTAGCTGCCTCTGCAAGTCTGGAGGGATTTCAGCTGTAGGGTTGGTCATGGCCAGAGTGTGCCTTTTTGACCTATTTGCCAAGTATCTGCAACAAGCAGGAGCACATTTTATAAGAGACTGATGGGAGTACTCCGAAAACAGGGAGTGTTAGAAAACCCAGAGGAAACGGGAAGGAAGAAGCTTGTGCAGTGCTCAGAACATGCCATGGACACGCTGCCCATGCCTGTCACAGCACTGGCTCCCCAGTGCTCTGGGGACAAGTGGAGTATCAGCTGCTGGTGCTCCACTGCCAGCCTTGGAAGGAAAGAGGAGCTGTCTGCTCTTCCTTGAGGCTTCAGCTCAAGGGGAATGCTGGTATGTCCCTTTGGGAATACCCACCTGCCCCCAGCGGGCATTCACGGCACCACAGCAGGTCTGCCCCTGTGTCCCAGCCCGGGCAGCCAGGGCACAGATCACCCAGGGGGAGCTGGGCACAGAGCAGAGCTGCTGCTGCCAGGGAGCCTTCGCTCCTCAGAGCCACCCTGGCACACCCGGGTCCGGCCACCAGCAGTGGCCACCGCGTCCCAGCACGGGAAGGGTGCGAGGAGCACGAGGAAGGGCTGGGCTGAGGCAGGGCTGTGCCAGCCCGGTCCAAGTGCGCCATCTAGTCCCTGCTCGAAGTCGGGAATGGCCGGGATGCGCAGGGAACGGGAACCGAGCAGCAAGAGGGTTCCTCCTTCTGGAGCCCCAGCACCAGGGCTGGGCTTGCCTCTCACACCTCAGCTGGGAGGCGACAGCTTAAACAAAAGCCTGCTCTGCACTGGAAAAGAGCCGCAGGTCTCCTGCAAAGCCCCCAAAGACCGGGGAAGGGAACTCGGAGCCTCTGCTCCAGCAAGGATGTGAGGAAGGACCAGGCAGTGCTGAGAGCTGCTGCCTGCCTGCTGCTCCTGGCCCCAGCCAGGGCAGTGGGGCTGGCACAGAGGGGCTGAAACCCCTGCCCAGGGCTGGCACTGCAGCCAGGCTGTGCCCGCTCAAGGCCGCTGGGTGAGCTCAACCCTCTGTGCTCTGTGGACCAGCAGCTCCGGTAAGCAGGCCGAGCACCACTCGGGCAGTGACACCTGCACACCCTCACCTCTGCTCTTTCACCCAGCTCCTGCCCCCGGGAAGCAGAAAGAGCAGCCAGCAATACAGACTTGCCCAAACGCAGCCCCTCTGTGCTGCTGAAGCCACTTAAGCAGAAGCAGCAGGTTAACAGTGCCATGGTGCCCCGCCAAAGCCCGTGCCATTAGCTGTTTAAGAATCATTTGATGTAGACAGGGAAAGGTTCCCAAAGAGCTTTACTGTTGTGGTTTGGTAAGATCATTTTATTTCAGCCCTCCAGGGAACAATCCAATCACGAGCTCTAACAGCGTTTCGGGTGGAAGAAAGTTTCCCAAAGCTCAAAGGAGATGTGACTGTTCCCTGGAACAGAGAGAAGACTGTGCTCTGCTTTCAAGGTCAGATTAAGGAGGGCAAAAGCTGCTCACTGGTGGCTGCAAACAGAATATTTGGGGCAGTGTTCTGAGAAGCTAAATATTTGCATCTGTCCCTGATGTTAATGCTATTTACCCTCTCCTCTGATGACTACTGACATGTCGCAACACAAGGGGTGGAGAACAAGTTAACACACAACCTGGATGGTGCTTTTTCAAGGCCATCTGGTGGAAGAAGAACATGTGCTGTGAAAGAACTAAGGGCAGCACTGTCGAGAGCAGTGAAGTGACCTCTGAGTCCAAGGGGACTTGGTTTTCAGTGGGATCTGAACATTTCAGTGCCTTGCAAAACACTACACAGGGGTTTCAAAATGTTTCCAGCTGAGCTAATGCTTTTAAGGCTCAACTGAAACCTTCAGGTTTAGAATAGTGAAAATCTGCCCAGGTAAGATGTCCAGGCATCCCCTTGCCAAGGATGAGATTTATCACGTTTGCACAGCCAAGAAGACCACCTGCTGTTTGAGGTGCTGTCAGAGGACATTACTGGTCCTGCACTGTAACTGTTAATGGCTGTTCAAGCTATTATTGAGGCTACAAGTAGATTTTTCAGGCTGAGGTATGCAAAAGGAGTGTCAGTGCACAGCCTGTCACTGCTCACACCCACTGTTCCCTGGGAGCACTGAGAGGAGCACAGCTGGCCAAGGCTCTGGAGCATGATCTGCACCCACCCCAGTGTCACCCTGCCTGCAACAACCCCCAGTCTGAACCCTGGTGAGCCCCTGAGGAGCCACTCCCTTACCCAGGTGATGACCTGTACAAAGGGGGATCCAGAAAGCTCTTCCAGTTTGAGGTAAGAAGCAGGAGCACCCACCACACGTAGTGCCCAGCTGGTTAGCAGAGAAGAAACTATGCAAAAGCTCCTAAGAAAATGTTAGCAAGGCCATGGTTAGTGTGTTCATGGACTGAGAAAGTACAAGCACATTCTACCCACTTCCTACAATGTGTTTAGAGCAGACACAGAGAACAGAAGTTCCCAGCCTGAGAGCTAATAATGCTTCCCTTATTGGAGCAGACTATTTTAAGGCCTGATGCTAAAATTAGCAGCTAGAGGTACCCGTAATTCCAGCAAGCTCACTTTGTTTGAGGCATCAGAGTTGGATGTTTACTGCATGTCTTGATACAAAAGCTGCTGCACTGGCACCCAAGGCCACAGAGGAGATTCTCCCACCTCCAGCACCCAGCAGGGAGGGGAATCCCTCGGCACTCACTTGGCAGGTTAGTGTGGATGGCATGCTGGTGCACACTAAGCAAAGGAATTTAGCAGTTCCAAGAGTTTCTGGAGAACCTAGTGCTCAATCAGCTACCAATTTCAGGGGAATCCAGCTTTGCAAGCACCCAGTAGTGCCAGAGGAGCAACTGCCTACAGTAATCAACACCCAGAGGAACAGGAGAAGTGTTGAGCCTTTGCTGTAAAATCAACAGTGGTGCCCTGATGAGGTGGCTGTGCTTGGATCAGCTCTGGAACAGCCCAAGGTGAGCCTCGTGGAGGTAGGAAGGGCAAATGTTAACAGTGGGAGTTACCTCTGCACAGCTTCCTGGTCCGGCTCCCCGTCGGAGCTCTCCTCGTCCACAGGGGTGACAGCTGGCACAGCCTGTGGAGAGACCAGCCACGGCTCAGGAGGACACCCAGCACGGTCCCCTCCATGCAGGGGACACCTGATCTTCCCAAACAAGCTTCCACAGGGGTGTGTGCTGGCTCCTCTGCAGCACCAAGGAAACCTGGCCAAGAACCCCTTCCAACATTCCTCCCCCAGTCCAAGTGCCTGGGCAGGGCTGCTGCTGCTTGGAGAATTCATTGACACAGATGCACCCAGGGAGCAAGAACACGCCTGACACCGACACCAGAGGTTTCTCCGTGGCATCAGCAAAGGACAAACCAACCATTACAGTGTGCCCTTGACAGACCTGCTAAACAGACCTCTGCAGGTCCAAAAAAGAATGTTTTAAATAAGAGACAATAAACAACCATGTGAACCAAAGCCGAAGAATTCCAACTCTTTCTTCGACCGTCGGGCTAGGAAAAAAGGACTCTTGGGGTCACCCTGACTGCAAGAAACCCGAGATCAGTTCCAGAGAGGAACACACAGCCCCACCTGCCACCTCCAGAGGAGCACAGCAAGTCCTGCAAGGGGAGCAGGAGCGGGCAGCGAGCAGGCACACCCCTGCAGCGAGCAGGCACATCCTTGCAGCGAGCAGGCGCATCCCTGCAGCGCTGGGCCTGCTGTGAGCTGGGCACAGCCGCCTCTGCCTGCGGGAGGGGCTGACTGAAGCTCCCTGCCCCCTGTGCTACTCACGGGCGTCATGGTGACGAGCGGCGAGGGGCCGCGGGGCCGCTTGAGCAGCTGCTGCGCGTGCAGCTGGATGTTGGCCCCGCCGTCGGACGCGCGCCGCCCCAGCGGGCCCATCCCGTTCAGCAGCTGCAGCGTGGGGGGCTGCAGCAGGGACTGCTCCTGCAAAACACACAGAGCACCGTCAGCCACCCCGGGCACAGCCCCGCGTCACACCGCAGGAGATGATGAGCCCTCTGGGATTCAGGGATGGCAACAGTGACTCGAGGGATGCGGGGCAGGGGATGAGCAGGGTTTAACTCTGCAGCTCCCTGCATGCTGCTTTAGCTGAAAACCAGGCAGCACAGCTCTGTTTCTCCCCAGCCCATTTATTAATTTCATACTGCACTGCTCTTTCATTCTTCAGCTTTTTCACACAATGGTTTGGGTTGGAAAGGACCTTAAAGATCATCTCATTCCAACGCCCTGCCATGGGCAGGGGCACTTTCCACTATCCCAGGTTGCTCAGAGCTCCATCCAGCCTGGTCTTGGACACTTCCAGGGATGGGGTATCTGCAGCTTTTCTGGGCAACCTGTTCCAGTGCCTCACCACTCTCACAGTAAAGAATATTTTCCTAATATTTGATCTAAACCTACTTTAGAGAGCCAATTGGAATGATACATGAAGAGATTAATTCCTGAGGCTCACGCAGTCCAAGGAGTGACAAACAGAGGGAGCACAAACACCCCTCCCAGCTGGCAGGGCACAGAGCAGAGCAGGGATCCTGGGCAGTACCTTGTACTCCAGCTGCCCCGTGGGCTGCAGGTTCTGCCTGGGCAGCACGCTGTGCATGAAGTTCACATTCGGGGTCACCTGCAGGAACGGAGCCTGAGGAGTGACACGGGGGAAGCCAGGCAGGAGCTTCTGCAGGTCTTCCATGACTTCCGTCCTGGACAATCACATTTGGAGAGGGGAATTAGCCATGACGTGAGGAAACCCCTCACAGACCCAGTACACCCAGCTTCCCTTCACAAAAAGCTTCTTTTATTTCTGGAAAATGGCGACAAAGAGCAGCCAAGCCACTCTTTGGTTTCATTTGTCCCTTTTTTCCCCTCCATGTTGAGATTTGGCAGAATTAGCTCTTGAGCATTAACCTCAATGGCATTTATCACAAAAACTCCACCTTGGACATGACAGCAGTGCAGCTCAGGTGAGACACTCGCCTTGACCAAAGCACAGCTTACCCAGAGCTGATCAGGAAGGGCAGGAGGAAATACCTCATCCCCATCTGAAATACTGACCAACCTCTGCAGGGGGACTGGCACCTTTAGGAACACCCAGGAGGACCAAAGTCACGTGCTGGGAGTGAAGGCCCAGGCTGGAGTGCAGTACTCACCGTGGGTCAGCTACTCCCACTGTGTGCCTCCTCATGGAGAGGTAGCGGACCAGAGCCTCGGGTGATGGCTCCTCCCCTTCATCACTGTCCAAGTTCATTGTTCCATCAGTCTGGGCAGGACAAACGTTGGAGATGTTGAAATGCAACGTGAGGATCAAAGGAAAGGCTTTGATGTGAGCCAGAAAAAGAGCTTGGCAGGGGTCATGGGGATGTGCCTCACCTCCACAATTTGGTTCTCAGGGTTGATGAGCTGGACTTGGGGCACGTTGATGTTCATGGTGTTGCCTGTCTGTTCTGTCTGCTGAGTGGAGAGATCAGGGTCAGAAGACACAAACACAGCATTGCTTTACAAACACTGCTGGATTAACACCAGCCCTAAGCACCTGGAACATGGAGGTGACCCTGGAGCCAGTGAACAGCTGTTTATTCTCAAGAGGTTGTGTCATTTACCCCCCTTCCTTCTGTTCAGGCAGGGTCAGCATCTCTTCTGCTTCCCTCCTCTCTCCCAAAGCAAGTGCTCATTGCTCCATCAGCAGCACAAGGTGGGGAGGAAGCATCACACAGCAGCCCTGGGCTGGGAACTGCAGCTCCCAATAACCCCCTCAGTTCCTTCCCCTCTGTCACTGAGCGAGCAGCAGACTGTCTGATGATGTTATGACTGAAGGATGTTCAGCCAATGCACAAACTGTTCCTAAGCTCAGAACTAGGGCACCCTAAGCACAAACCAAACCCTCAGACGAGGAACATCTGCCACTCCAGCCAGGGCGTGGACAGCCGCGAGCAAGGCCGAGTTTAGCAGGTAAGGGAGTGTGGCCCCGCAGGGCTGGAGGGGGTGGCAGAGGGGACGCACCTGGATGCTGGCCGAGGCGGGGAAGGTGACGGTGCGCGGGACGCTGGGCGAGGGCGCGATGCGCAGGTTCTTGTGCCGCTTGAGGCGGTCGCACAGCAGGCTGTAGATCGCGCTGTAGTGATCGTACGCGTCGGCCCGCAGCGACTGCAAGGCAAAGCAGAGCGGTCACTCCCTCCTGGGCAGTGATGAAATGCATTTCATACTCTGCTGCCACAAAAGCAGCCGTGTGTCAGGGAGAGGAGCAGGCAGGGCGCGCCAGGCCTCACCTGCACCGTGCGCTCCTTGTCCAGCCCCATGTCCGCCATGGCCAGCAGCACGTCCTCGTTCAGCGGCTCCAGCTGCCTCTCGGTCTTCAGGTGCTGACACTCTGCTATCAGCTGTGAGGGCACAGCACAGTCAGAGCTGACATTCCCAAAGGCACACTGATGAGTCACAGCGCTCCCAAGAGCCCAAGCACCGGGCTCTGGCTGCAGCTGGCGTGAGGTCTGATGGCAACCGAGCCGAAATCCTCTGCCCCAAGCTCCCAGTGCCACAGGGGAAGATACAAAAATGTACACAGATAAGGAGTGATGTGGAGAGCAAGGCCAGGAGACAGAGAAAAGGGAAAGGCCATGCCTGGGAATGAGTGTTCCCGAAGAACAGAACCAACACTGCAGCACCACGTGCCCAAAGCTCGTTTGAGTCACTGAGCAGACCCTGCTCATTGCTGCTCACCCTGTCAAACTCTGCATCAGCCTCCCCCAGCTTCATCCACTTGTGTTTGCAGATCTGCTCCATGGAGAGCCTCTTGCTCGGGTCCAGCACCAGCATGTGGCGGATCAGGTGTTCACACTCTGCCAGGGAAGAGAGGCCGGGTCACCCACGGGGAGGGACACGGCTGCTGCAGTGTTCCCTTTCCAAACTCCCCTCTGGGGAGTCACCTCACAGAAACACTGCTTCTCCTCTGCACCTGCTGGTCCCCAGCGTGCCTCACTGCTGCAGACACCGACTCCCCTGTGCTAGGGAGGAGGGAAGCCACTCTGAATACACAGAGCCCTGTCACCCTGTCCCTCCCCATCCTGATGTGAGTGGCTTTTGGAGGTGGAGAGCAAAGGGTCCTGAGCATGTTCTCCACTCCACAGCTGTGCTGTCACCAAGAGGGACTGCTGAGGCTCTCCTGTTTAGGCTGGGATCTAAGTTTGGTTTGGAAGCTCCATATTTAAGCAGAATTTTCTGCATGGAGAGAACCTCTTCCCCAGATAAGACAGCAAGCAAGGAACTCTTCAGCTGGGAAACTCCACGCAAAATTGTTCCTTAACCTGACAGCAGGCAACCGAGTACCTACACGTGACTCTTTGTTAGGCTGATTTTAAATGAAAATTAATCACACTTCTCACACCCAAGATTTATTATTAAAGTGTTTTTGCAGTAGCGGGACACAAACACTCATCTCTGATGGAACTGCTGCTGGAAATTCCTGCCCCATAATGCTGCAAGAAGCTGAGGGAGGTGTAGTGGAAAGCCCCGAGTGGCCCCTTACCTGTGGACATGAAGAAGGGGATGCGGAACTTGCCGCTGAGCACCCGCGCGCGCAGGTTCTGCAGCGTGCTCCCGTCGAAGGGCAGCGCCCCGCACACCAGCACGTACAGCACCACGCCGAGGCTCTGCACACAGAACACAGCCGTCAGCAGCGCCAGACCCAGCCACGATCCATCCCTGGGCAAGGCGTCCTCCCCACAGGGAAAATGCAGCATGGAGGAGCCAGAATGCGGCTCTGGAAATGTTTCTTTGGAAAAGGCTTTTTGCTGTGTCAGGGCTTTTCTCCAAGACGTGTACAGAGCACTCAGGAAGCAAAGCCAAACAAACAGAGCAAAAATCACATCAAAGTCAGAGAGAAAGAGGCTCATCACATACCCAAATATCAACCTTTGGCCCATCGTACTCCTTGCCTTCAAAGAGCTCTGGAGCAGCATAGGGAGGACTCCCACACCAGGTTTTAAGGAGCTGGCCAGGGGTGAAGATGTTGCTGAACCCAAAATCTGAAAGAACAAAGAGAACCGATGAGAGGAATGTGATTCACTCCAACTGCCCTGAACAAATGGTATTTCAGAAACTTGCTGAGTCTGGTAAGGTCACGTACCATCCTGTAATGGGTAACTGGTACACAGACACTGGAAATGCAGTCACTGAGGTTAGAAAAGACCTCCAGGGTCATCAAGTCCAACCTGTGCCCGATCCCCACCTTGTCACTAGCCCAGAGCACTGAGTGCCATGTCCAGTCTTTCCTTGGACACCTCCAGGGGGGGCGACTCCAAACCTCCATGGTGCCCTGAGCTCTGGGCAGTGCCAGCAAGGACAGAGTGCAAAGGGAAAAAGAACGGGAATTCTGATTTTTCCAGAAAGCACTACAGGGTTATAGTGGGCAGCTCCAACAACAGAGTCAAATCCTTCACCAAGAGCAAATAACAAATCCTGAAAGAGAAAGGTCTTCACCTCGCAGGCAGCCAACCATCAGCTTACGTGGGCACTAATGGCATTCTCTGTTAATTAATCTGCCTCCCCTGGCTCACAGCTGGGACCTGCACTGCAAAGGGCAAGGAAACCAATCTGGATCCAAGAGAAGGGAGCTGGTTCTTGTAAAAAGAAAGAATCTTCACTAAGTATTCCTCCTTTTTTTTCTCCACAACTGAATTGAAGGAATCACAGTCCCAGAGAGGAGTTCCGAGGTGTCTACCTGTTTTTTTTCTAACACATTTAAGATTACCCAATATTACCAGTTAATTACCAATTAACTACCAGTTCCACACTGACCTCCAAGTGAGGATCACCAGTGATGCCAACAGCTCTGTGCCAGAGGCAGGAAAATCCCACCAGCGCTCCCCAGAATGCACTAATTGGTGAGTCCATGCTCCCTCTTGCTGTTCTCCTTACAGGATTTTCCATGACCTAATTTCAGGTGACTCCTCTCCTCCTTTGCACGGCGTCTGCAGAACCCAGCAGCCCACCTGGCACTGCTCCTGCCAGCTCAGCTCCAGGGGGGCACAGCCAAATTCCTTCTCTCTGTCCCTTTGCAGGGAGGAAATTCCCACTGTGGAGATGATTTATGCACGTGGAGAATACCTAGATCAGCCTGTTCTGTGGAAACACCTGGAGTACACACCAGGCTGCTCCAAACAGAGCAGAGATGGTAAATGTTCTTTAAAGGTACTGTGGAATCCAAACAAGGCACTTACATGCCCGTTGGGTTTTTACTGTTGGCAGTGAAGCCATCTAAACCTCCAGTCAGCCTTTGGAGGACAATTCCAGGGAAATAGCACACAGCTGCACAATTGTCTTTTCCACCTCTGCAAGCTTTTGAGCTGCTGTCTCACGTTCAAAGCAGGATGTGTAACAAGTGCCTGAGTTACAGCCAGCGGAGCCAGCAATAAACGCTGCAGCACTGGATGTATTTCCCAACACACAGCATTTGTATCAGCTTCAGACATAAACTCCTTATGACTGTGGAATTTTGGCACTTCCCATATATTGAGCAAGTTATCCTAGCTTAGTTACTTTTATTTGTCCTTGTAAGTACACGAGCGGGCCCTGGGGAACCACCTGTATTTTCCAAGGAGTGCACAGCCGGGAGCAGCTCCAGCCCTGCTCAGGTGACAGGCCCGAGGTGCTCCCCACTCTGCTGCACAGGTCACAGCGAGTGTCAGCAGCAGGGGCAGGGCTGTGCCATTCCAGGGCTGTGCCATTCCAGGTCCATGCCATTCCAGGGCTGTGCCATGCCAGCTGGCAGCACCGCAGCCTCGGAACAGACACGCAACAGCTGCCTCCTGCACCCTGCTCTGCTTCCTGCAGATTGGCCGGCTGGGAAACTTCACCCTTCCCCATCGTGCTGAAATTCATCCAGGGATTCACAGCTCTTTTGGACAGGGACAGGAGGTGGGGAGAAGGGGAAATTCAGGGTCTGTCCTTAGGGAACGGGGCCAGCGGGTCCCAGAGCTGTGCGCTCGGCCCGCGGCTGCCCCGGCTCTTGGGGTGGAACCTCTCCCTGGGCAGGGATGCTGCTGTGCCCAGCCCCTCCTGGCACAGGGCAGGCAGGCTGCTGGGCTCTGCAGGGAGCTGGAGCCAGCAGATCCTCTACAGGGACACTGCTCCCAGGCTGGAAACAGCTCCCAGATCCCACCTGCGCTGCGGGACTGAGGTCAAGGCTGGGGAAAACAGCAGGGCTTTAAAAACCCAAAGAAAGTTCACGGGAGGACTTGAAAACCCCGGAGCAACTAAGCACAAAATCTAAACCAAACAAAAACACAAACTACAACTTAAATAAACTTTCTTAAAATCTATGGCCAAGGAAATGCATAAATCCAAATCCTCAGGGAGCAATCAGGTCACATTCCACAAACAGATGCAGAGGGAAAGAGGCATTTTTGAGCAGCAAGGTGAGTCACAATGATGTGATACAGGGAAAATATTTAAAATAAACATCTCTGCTACAAAACAGTGGGTCCAGTCCCTCAAGTTTCCTTGGAGCGGAGCTCAGGGAGTGGCTTCAGTCTGTGCCCAACAGGGATTTGATCCTCAGGAGGGGAAGGAGCAGCTGACTGCTGCAGACGAATGCAAAGCGATGCATAGATCAGATTCCTCTCCGAAACCATACCCGGGAAGGCCGGGGTGTTTAGCAATCATCAACTCCTGGCTGAACTCTCCGGCTGGGAGCACAGGGAACGCAGTGCCAGCAGCTACTGACTCAGCCTCTGAGAAGGTACACTGGAGAAAAAGCATCCATGGGAAAAATGAGAGCGAGGGTCACAGCGTCGGGATCGCGCTGGTTACGGAAAAACAGCGGGCAGCAACCACTGAAACCCCAACCCACAGAGTGCCCACCCTGAGAGCAGCAGCACTGCCCACCCCGGGGCTGAGAGCTGCCACCTGCCGAGTGCCAGGCAAGGCATTTCAAGCTGCAAATGGATGTCAGGCAGAAAGTGCCAGAAAAGCTGCACTGATCAGAGTCTGGAAAGCTCCAAAGTTTGAGTGAGACACAGTTAAAGGGCTTGGCCCAGTAAGTGAAGGTTCAGCTGGTTCTCCACCAGTGGATTTCTGTAGCATTTCTGTAGCATTTCTCCTGGGAGGTCTGCTGTGAAGCAGATCTGTTGCTATCACTTTTTCTTTTTTTTTCTCTTGAAACAATGGAAGAACTGGTGTCAAGTTGTAATTGATGAGTTATAGGGAGAAAACTTAATACTTGGAAAATCCTATACCATAAATCAGCTTTTCCAGGCTACTTTTCAAAGCACTACAGCATCTTCCTGCCAAGGCAAACACTGCCACCACCAGGGTGGGGACTATCTCCTGGAGTCATTCTGGGAGCACAGATTTGGAAGGAAAATAGTTTCCAACTCCCTCAGATAAAAAAAAAAGGTTTCCACAACTTCCAGAGCTTCTCAGCCTGCTCATGTGGACATTTCTCCAGCAAATCCAGCTGAATTCCAGTTTCCACCTGGGTTAGTTTTTAACTTCTCGCTGTTTCCAGGCACCCTCCCCCTCCACCCTGAGCGGATTTTTCCCGTGAACACAAGATGGCCTCAAACCATTAGTGCAGCCTTTGCATGGAACACCAGAAATGCTGCTCAGAGACCTCCCCAGCAGCCTCTCCCCGAGCTCCACAACCCCTCCACTCCCACTCCAAGGAGCTGCACTCCTGCTGCATCACTCTGTCTGTCACTTATCTCCTGCTCCCAGAACAGTGAGGAGCAGGTTATCATCCCTGTGTCAAGGAGGACATGGCTCACACTGTTAAGCACCAGAGGGAAGTCCATGAAGTCCATCTCTCCTTCCTATTCCTTCCCCACTCCCTCCTCACAGATGGAGTGTGAGGGAAGCACAAGAAATTGCTGATGATTTCACCACAAGCCGAGTGTTGAGCTCTAATCTAACACCTCAGGATGGTACACGAGAGAGCAGCAACAATGAGCTAGACTGCTTCCTTTCTTCAAGATGCTATCTAGACAGAGGAGTATTTCCCACGTCCCACAAGTAAAATTGCTCAGACTGAAAAGTTTTGTAACCCTCAGCACTTAAAAAAAAAAAATCAAGTCACAAACCCTTGCAAAAGACAACCATCTCACCCAGGAAGTCTGCTGGGAGAGGGAGCAAGCAAGTGCTTTCTAAAGGTGCTCTGCTGTGCTCTAGGCTCTGGGAGAATTAAATGCTGAGTACAAGATCTACCTCTTCCAAAGCCCATGAAATGAGACGACCAGGGCAGAATCACAGAATATTCTGAACTAAAAAGGACCCACGAGGATTGAGTCCAACTCTTAAGTGTTAAATCTCGTTGGTGCAATTGGTCATAATCCCACCAAGCCCAATAAAGCCAAGCCTAGTCAGTGCCCCCAGAGACGAGGCAAGGCTCAGTCTCATGGTCAGAGCATCACAGACATGCAGCTCTGTGTTAGGTCAGGACAGAAACAACCAGGGAAGAAGCTCTCTGGAAGGGCAGTTAGTGACAAAAAAATCCCACCACCCAAAAGTGAGGGCCTGTGTGTTCAGCTGCTTGAGCTTCTCTCCCTGCAGGGAATAAAGCCCCAAAGCACTGAGGCCACTCTGGCTCTGTCACACCTCATCAAGAACGATTCCAGGAGCGCAGCTTCCCCTTCACTGCTCCACCATCCACCTTGTCACCCCTACTTTGCCATTCCTGCTCTCTCCCCTAGCCTTACCTGCTCTGAAGAAGCCCTGAACCAGCAGCAGGACTCAGAACAAGGTCAGTTTGGTGTCTGTCTCACCCATCACCCAGAGGAGTGAACGCTGCAGTGTCTGCAGCCTCGGAAGCCAAACCTGCCTTTTTTCCCTTCTTCTTTTACTTTGCACTACTTGAAGGGAGGTATAAATCTCCTGGCTACAACCTGGCAGTTCCAGCTCTGGGCAGCAGGCCACACAGAAATCCAAAGCTTCCTTTAGCTGCACCGCGTTTCCTTCTCCCTGAATACCTGGAAGCAGCCAGTGCCTACATTTATTAACTCCTGAAAGCAGCTGCCTTCCTCCCACACCGCTCAGCTTAGCTCACCTGCTATTTTGATGTTCAGGTTTGCATCCAGGAGGAGATTTTCTGCCTTCAGATCCCTGTGGACTATGTTACGACAGTGACAGAAGTTGACAGCAGCCACGATTTGCTTGAACTTCCTCCGGGCTTCCTTCTCGGCCATGCGCCCGTGGGCCACGAGGTGATCTGTGAGGTGGAGGACAACACAGGGTTATGGACACAGGGCCTTCTGGTGCTCGTGGAGAGAGCTGGGGAGGTGGGAACAACAGGGGCACTGCGTGGTTTCCAGCTCCAGCAGCAGAGGCAGAGGCACAAGCAGGATGGGCACACTGCTGCCAACCAGTCCTTGCCTGGGCTGGCTCTGAGGGAAAGGCTTTGAAATTAGTGTTATATAGAGGACAGCTGAGGGGATGCCTGGAAAATCAGAACTGATTTGTACACAAGGGCAAAGGTTTTAAAATCTTTTTCTGCATCAAAATAAAAATGAAGCTTTTCCAGCCTTTGCCCTCAGTCAGACCCCCAGCCTGGTACCACATCACCTCGAGAGGTGCAGCTTCCTGGCCATGTGCCATTCTTCCTTCCCCCTGGTTTTTCACAGGAAATGTGTCTTTGGTCTAACATGCCTCCAAGATAACTCTGCTGGAACCAGCGAGCTCCCAGGTAGTCACAGCCACAAGCAGCTGCTCACCTCAGCTCGGCAGCCAGCACAGCTACCAGCAGCTGCAGGAGGGATTTGACATCCTCCCTCTCTGTGCATCGACATCCTTGCGAAATCCAAGAAAGCATTTCATTACAAAAATGGAGCTGGCCTCCGCTACGGAAATCTGAGCGCTCCCAAATATTTTGCTGAAAGCCTGTACTCTCACTCAAAGGTAGTGTTTGTTGCCAGCTGGGCTTTCCTTGGAAGCCAGCACTGCACACACGGACAGGAAAAGCCTCTCCAAGAGATCACAAAGGCAGGCACACAGCAGTGACCCAGCTGAAGTTCAATCCACTTCAAACCTGGAAGCACCAGGCTCACAGAAGCCACTTGTCACTGTCCCACAAGCAGGGATGGACAGGCAAGAGACAGGCAGCCTCACTTCAGGAGGTTGTAACTCCTTGGTTGGGCCATTGAGTTGGCCTCAAAACATCTCTGGCCAAAATTAGGATGAAATGATTCACATCCCTCCCTCCCTCCCTAAACTCCATTAAACTGGGGGCTCAATACAGATATCTGTTCTTGAAAATAATAACAATAAATCACTTGTGCAGGTTTCTCATCAGGTGGTGGTGTTTTTCCCCAGTCACCCATTCATTAAAATACCTGTGACATAATTGACTCGCAGTAAATACTAATTACCAAGATCCATCAAAGCAGTTGTGCTGCTCCTGACTGCACAGCAACCTACTTCTGCCTTTGCCCACTCATGTTGTGCAACAGACTCGAGGTGTTTTTCAAAGAACTTGTCAATTAACTCTTGTTCATCGGATAAACTTATTCTGTAAGCAAATCTGAACCAGGGCTGGAGAAGGAAAACCATCACCAAGTCAAATCTGACCCTCAGCTCGCTCTCTGGGCAAAGCAAAGTCACCATCTCAAATTGCCCCGTCATATTTCATCGAGGCATTTGCATGGTCATAAATCTGTGACTCTAAGGAGACTGACAGCAGAGCACAGCAAGGGCTGCTCCAATTTAAGCCACTGATCAACAGGTAATAGCTCAGCTCCTAAACAAGGTCATTCACACCTTCTGCTGCACTGGGATTTGGGAGGCAGCCTGTCCATGCAGCGAGTGCCCTGGAAACAAAGGACGAGGATCCAATCTCTCAACAATTTCTGAAATATTTTAGCAATTCTCCTGCAGGCAAGAAAGCAAACCCAGCTACTGCAGCAGGTGTCTTTCTGCAAGGCTTTCCTAAGTGTATTTCTGCCCAAACCAAGTTCACCACAGCCGGTGACACCTGCGTTCAGTGCTGGCACTTGGGGCACCCCTGCCCCGTGCCCCTCACCCAGAAAACACTGCTGCTCCTCTGCCCAGCCAGCCCTGCTTAGGCTGCAAAAAGCCCTTTTTAGGTTAGGCATGAAATTTCACTTTTGGTGAAGAACTGGAGCAGAGGCCCAGGCTCTGCACGTAGGCACCGCGCTCCGAGCCCACTGACATTTCTGCACCAGCTCCAGAGGAAGGACAGAAACAATGAGGCTACAGAATACTTCACATACCACCAAGGGCAACTGTATGCCAAAATTAACCATTGCGAGCTTAGTCTGCACAAACCTCCCGTGCAGTGGGGGTTACAGAGCTGGCCTGAGTGCTGAGCTGGGAGCAGCACCCTGCTCTGAGCGTGCCAGAGCACCCAGAGCCTGGCCGGGCTGTGCCGGCGTCACCGCGCTGCTCGTGCACAGCCATGCTCCTCTGGGTGCCTTCCAGAGGGGAAGGAATGCATCACTTCATTGCACAACCGCTGCACACATCACTCACTGCTCTCCCTGCTTACATCAAGCACCTGACGCTGCTCTCTGTGTTAAAAAACAATCCAATCCTACACTGGGGAAGAGTCACCTTTGCTTCGGAGAGCCCTGACACACAAGTTTCCACTCCCCGCCTCTGGACAGACGCCTCGTGCTTTTAAGCTGCTTTCTGTCTGGAAAACAAACGCTGATGAAGCTTCACATCTCCTCTGTGTGGGGGATTAAGTCACATTTCCAGTGAATTTGGTGACCTTGTGATGTCAGAAGCAGTCTGACCTTCTAGAGACAGGCACCACAACACTTTAATGTGTCTGCCCAGTTCAGGCTCACCGTGCTCCGGACAAGCGGGCGGGCGGTGGGGAGACAGGGCAGACGTGGTAACCACATCAACCAGATGATAATTTTCTAAATTTCCTGTGATTTTTTTCTTATAATAAACCAAGAACTCATATTCCGTCAGTGAGGACTGCAGATTATTTACAGTTTTCATAGTAAACAGCTGAAAGCAAACCAGATTTTTAGACTATATTCCATCTGACCTCAAAAAAGGACACTCGAGGGACCTGGAACAGAGACCACCCTATGTTTAAAAGGAGACATTCATTTCTTCATAATGTCAAACCATTGACCCAACCACACGCAAAACACGGACAGGGACAAAAATAACAATTTACATTTGGCTGCTGGAGCCCAGAGCAAACCCAAGGCCTGTCCTGGTCCCTGCGCGCCGCTACGCAAACAAAGCGAATTATCAAACCATTTCCAGTAAGAGACGAATCAAAGACTCTCAGGGCACAGCTTGGAGGAGCGCTCAGCCCTGTTACTGGAACTTGGATAAGCAGGTGGTGGAGCCCTCCCAGGTGCTGGGCTGGGATCCCTGCGGAGCTCTGGCGGGCAGGGACAGGCCAGACACACGGACAGCCCTGACTGACCGCGGCCGTTTGAGAAACCATCGCTCTAGAGCTGAGAGCTCTGACCCCGAGCACTGCCTGGGAAATCCTGACAGTCTTTGGGGCTGTTTAAACCTTAGGAAGTCCTGAAAGCATCAGAGAAGCACTTTAAGATGTGTTCCTTACAAAAACCTGCAGTTCACAATGGCACAATGCTGCAACTCTGGTTCTAAGGGGCTGCACTCAGGGCATGTGGCACCCAGAACACCACAGCTGTCAGCCCCCCTTACCCTCCAGCACTACACTTTAAAGCCTACATCATGCAGGTGTTAAGACATGACCAAAAAGAAGACAGAAGAGGCTCAGCACAGGCCCATTCCACAGAGAACCCCCGTGCCCAGCAGGAGGCACGGTGACAGTGGCTGCACTGCCCACACACCCCACACACCATCCCTGCAGCACATCCAGCCTTTCCCAACAAGCCCAGCTGCCCCAGGAGGGACAGGCACTGAGCACAGGCACCGTGCAGGTGAGGTTTTACCCAAGAGGAGAGCCTGGCTGCCCACGCTGCCATCGACTTTGTCTCCTCCAAGGACGTGAGACCCTTCAGCGCTGGAGATGCACGGACTGCAAGGAAACCTCCCCAGAATGGGCTCCTGCTTCCTCCCTGCAAATTGCTTCCGCTGTTAGAACAAAGTCTTAATGGCTCCTCAGGAAACTCTGAATACAAAAAGCTGAGACTTGAGTTTTCCCCCCTCTGCTCTCGCACTGAGGGCAGTGCCCAAAAATCCTCAAAACCTGGTAGAGAGGCAGGACCTCCTGGCTTGGGTCTGCAGAAGCCTCACGCTATTACAGAGCTGGCTGCTCCCAGCTATCAGTGAGGATAAAATGCTGGGCAGCAACATGGAAATTAGCCATGCTAATGAGCTGAATTTACTACAGCAGAAAATCTTTCAGAAAGCAATTAGGTTTTCACTTCGACTCACGCAGAAGGCTATTTTTGTAACCAAAGAATTCATTCCAAGTTTGTATGTGAGCTTGCACATAGCTCTGGATTTAAAAAAAGATGAGCCCATCCCTGCCAAATTCAACAGAAGAGGGAGAAAAAGTAAAAAGAGATTTATTCTTTTTTGTGGTGATACACACCCAAGCCAACTCCAGGACATGTGCAGGTGATTTCGCTATGCATGGGAAGGTGAATTTCACAAGCCTTTGGAACTGCTGAGTGTGTCCAGCACCATGATTCATATTTGAATAAACAACTGGAAGGCTCAGCAAGTCAGTTTTTCACCAGGCAATCCACACTTCCCAAACATCAGCTGTCACTTGCTTCCCCTTCGGCTGTCACCTTCTCAGGGAGAAATCCAAAGGACATGGGCAATATTGACAAGAAGCCATGGCAACCATCTAAGAGGTACTGAGGAACTGGTGGCAGTTTGTAGTGGCTGGAAAGCAGCGCTTTTCAGCTTTTAGTTTCCCTCATTTGGGGCTTCTCTTGCTTCACTAAAAGCTTCGTCTTTTACTACAACTCAGCTTCTCCTCCAGAGAAATGAGAAGTAAAATCAAAAGTGAATCTTCTGCAATGACTGACGAGGACAGGGGGAGTGTTCCCAGGAGCTGACAGGCCACGTGTGACTGTCCTCACTTCCTTGACTGAAGCTAATTCAAGCACAGAGGATTTTCCCCCTTTCTGGAGGCTCATCTTGGCAAAGCCAGTACAGACCAGTGTTGCAAAATCCCGACTCTGTCACCCAGCACAAAATTCCAGTCTATAAGTAAATTCCTGTTCCTATAAGTTTTGCTATTGTTCACCAAACAAACGAATAAGTCAGCCAACAGCTCTTTCAGCTCTTTCAGTTGTGCTGCACAGACACTTTTTTCCCTTTCAGGAACAGCTCCTGTGGTCAAGAACACTCAGCCAAAACTCTCGGGACAATGGTGCTTGGAAGGAATGTAACCAACGCTGGCTAAGATAACATCAGATATCAAAAAGAAAAGACAACACATGGTTTTGAGCACAAAACCCAGCAGAACTGCAGGACTGCCTGTTTCTTTGAAAGCTACTGACACATCCCAACAGTTCCACTATCACCAACAAGGTTCATATAAATTGCTGGGAAGCAAAGCACTCAGCAACACTAAGATCCAACTGCATGACTATTCCCAAGATCTTTAATCCCAAAGTGAGCACGAAAGAGGAGCAGCACCACCTGTCAATGAAACCCAAAGAAGAAACAGAGGTTATGGGGTTATTTTTCCACCGGGTTGGTCTCATTTACTCCTTTACTCCTCTTGTCAATGGAAAGTTTGCAGGCTGAAGGGCACCTCTCGGCTGAAACAAGAGAGTGGGGTGGCTATTTTCAGTTTACTGTAGTTGACCAAGTGCATTATCTGATTAAAGAATGCAATAAATGTACTTACCAAATATTTCCCCTCCACTGGCATACTCTGTCACCAGATAAATCATCCTCTCCGTCTCCATAACCTGCACACAAGGACAGAGAAGTGACACATAAGGAGACTGCTGAGTGCAATGAGAAATAGCTCTAAAACCACCTTTATTCCCTCTGAAACACAGGGAACTGCTTTCATCAAACCCAAACTACAACCTTCCCGTGCTTCCCAGAGCCATGTGCAGGGATGACGGGAACTGGGGACAGTAAGGATGAAAGAGCAAGTTTCAAACACTAAATCTGTAACTGCACATTACACTTCACCTGCACCTTCCTCCTCCTGCTCTGTTTCCCCTCCCTTTAGCATTTGCTCCCAGGTCTCGCCCTGTTCCAGCAGCCTGGGACAGACTTCTCAGGGCTGCTACTCTGCTCTTCTCCCACCCTAAAGAAGCCAAGCCCCAAGTGTCACCTCTTCAGTATCACACCGAAAGCTTTACATGGAATGAAACAGGTTTAAAAAGTTTTTTTGGCTCAAAAGAAAGGTTTAAGGAGTAAGTTTGCAAAGAAGCACTCCCTGGGTATTTTGAAAGTGCCACAGTCCCTGTAAGCATCTCACACATGGTTTGGCCAAAGGAACTAAACGTTAACCTCTGTCACTTCCACTCAGTTTTAACTCTTTGGAGTCCAAATAAATGTTCGTATCTCTCAAGCACAGATGGGAAACAGAGTGCCTTATGCCTCTGCTCCCATCACTCTGCTGCACCCTCCTCACAGAGGGGCACAACCTTTACCTGTGTAAAGGGCAGACCACATGGCTTCTGCCTCTGGGGGTTTTGTTTGCAGACAGAAAAAACGTCAAACAAGCTGGAAAAGAAGTCTGCAAACAATATTCAAAAGCAGGTCTGCTGCCAGTATTGATCCCCTTCCAGGAAAGGGCTGAGCAGATCAGCAGGGCCTGGGGGCCACAGGGAGCTGGGCAGGGAGAGGAGAGCTCAGTCCTGCTCCCGGGTGAGATTTACTCCCTCCCTTAAAGGGAGAAGGGGAACCTGCATCCGGTTTCAACTGGGAAACTGAGAAGCACACAATGGCCATAAACAAGTGGCAGGAGGCCAGCCCACAGAGGAAGCATGGTGTCCCAGAAAGAGAAGGATTAGCTACACTTTCCCCCTGCCCCTCCAATCAAAGCACTTGGAGGCCCTGAGAACATAGAGGGCTTTCCCAGCTCCACGCAGAAGGAATGGAGGGACAGCTCTGGAGGAAGTGCTACTGCACAGTGTGGGGTCAAGGGATGGCACCTCCATGGCAGAATGCTCCTACCTGGTACAACCTGATGATATGTGGGTGGCAAAGCATCTTCATGATCTGAACTTCTCGAAATATCTTCTTCAGGTTCTCTTCATCCAGCTGAGTCTTATCAATGATCTTTATCGCAACCTGGCAGAGGGGAAACAGAAGAGAAGTTACTGACCCAGCAGCATTATCCACACAGCAGCTCCCTGCACCAGGGCTGATAAACCCCAGCAGGGATGGGAATGGGGGGTAGTGTCAGGCTTCTAACAATGGAGGTGTTTATTTATCTGTTTTAAACCAGAAGTGCTCTGTAACGCTACACTAATGGAGTTTAAACAAATCTAAGTGCTTCCAGTCAGCTGCTCTCCAGTCTCCAAGATTCTCCCTCCACCTCCCTGCTGCTGGCAGCTCCCAGCTCCTTTGGGCATGGACTGTAGAGCCACCAGACTCCAAACATGGAGACACTTCTGTGCTAAGAACCACCCGTCCTCAAGTCCACTGGGCACCCTGTTTCATCCACACACAGGAAGGACAGGAATCTTTTCTGGAACACCGGGATGAACGGGAGAGAAAAGGCAGAGTGAAACCTTGATGGAGGAAACAGCTGAGAGAACAAGCTGCTCTGCCTGGCAGAGGAACATCTGCCCTGCTGCTTCTAAATCAAATTTCAGCCTTTAGTATCTTCCTGCCCACCACGAAACACCCCTGTGAGCGAGCAGCTCCAGTCTCAGGATTTGTGGGATGAGTTCCCATCCCCCAGCAGGTTTTCCACTCAGAGAGGGCTCTCCCTGGGAAAAGAACTGCTTCTACAAATCTCCTGGTTGCTGTGCTGGAGAGCCTAATTTACACAAGTCCTGCCCAGGAAGGCTGAAGAATCATGCAAAGGCCTGGGGAAGGGCATGCAAAGCAGCACTGCCACGAAAACCGCTGAGGATGCACAGCCAGAAAGATCTGACACAGAAATGCTTGGCTTGTCCCAGACCCCAGAGCTCAGTGGGGACAAGGACAAAGTGCTCTGTGCACGGCAGCGTGCCAGGACCACGGGCACAAGCCCACAGGGGCACACGACCCAAACACATGTCCCTCTCCTGGTGCCAGCCCCAAGGACAGGGCTAAGGGATGCTCTCACAGGCACGCACACAACCAAACAAAAGCAGTTCAGATCCTTTAAGGGAATCTTTCTTTAACGGAACAATCTGAAGCACATGAAAATTAAGCCCCATATTTTATGATCAAATCCCTGCCAGAGCAATAACCGCCCTGCATGTGAGCAGAGCCCAGCAGAATCCCGAAAAGGCACCCAAGTACAATAAGCTGTTTCTTTCATTTGAAACCTTTAATTCAGAGCGCAGGAACGCTTCCAGCCTTCCAAGTCACTGAGCATGCTTCCTCCAGCAGGAGCGGGAGCTGAACGGCAGCCAGGTCTGGCACTCGGCGCTGGGAGCTGCTGGCAGGAGGGGGCTGCAGCCCAGGCACGGGGTGAAACGGCAGCAGGGGCTGCCAGGCACCGGGGCTGTGACTAACGGGGTGCAGAGCGCCGGGACCAGCCCAGCGCGGAGCCGCGCCGCAGGGATCCCTGCACGGCGCTCAGGAGAGGGCTGGGAGAGATGAGAGACCCGGGGGGGGATTGGGAAACACTCTCCACATGCTCTTCACCCAAGGTTTTCCTGCAAGAACGGGCTTTTGTAAAGCTTGAGCATAAATACACATAAAAGCTAAGAGACGCTTCCTCCGAGAGCAAAGCCAAGATGTCTACCCAGAGACATGAGTCATTTTCAGGCCCAAAGACGTAAATGAAAATCCACAGATCTGGAGTATTCCTGAGCTCCTTACTCATTCCCAGCTCTATATTTGCTCTAAGGAACTCTCATTTCCCAGCTTAATTATATGGCTCGAGCTGACACTCTCAGCCAAGTTCAGGGCATGTAGAGCATCTGATTGCACCCAACTTGGTCAGTAGGGCCAGACACAACAGAACTGAATTCCTCTGGTTTTCCCTGATAACCCTGGGCAGGAAGGACCAGGCTGCCACCTCCCCTGGATCCTGGTGACGCTATGGGATTTACACGTGGTGAGTGAAACTCCACACCCACAAGACACACAATACCTGGATGGGGAGCAAAGCCAGACCAACAGCACTCAGGAGATGTTCTTCTTCCTGAGAAGGACCTCATCCCCAGCTCAGCCAAGCAGCCCCAAGCCCAAACCCACCCTCAGCAGTTATGGGGAGGAGAGACCTGAAAGGGTTTCTTCCAAATGTTTTCATTCCACACAAATGCCTCCAGCAACTGATGCAGCATGAAAGGCAAAAGTCTCCTGAAAATTCCTGGGGAAACCACCTCGTGCTCTGGTTTCAGGAAATGCAGAGTTTCCTCAGGACCCTGCGAGGGGGGAAGGAGGAAATCCCCTGTGCTCTGGGCAGCAGGGACACGCAGGGAATTCAGGGGGCTGCTGTTCCACCCGGGGCTCTGCAGCAGGGCAGCTGCAGATGGTCTGTTCCAGGGCTTTGCTCTTTGGGCTCTTCTGGAGAATCACTACTTTTCCGGAGGGAAGGACTGGTGTAAAGGTTTTCCAGAACAGACCAGGTTGTTTTCTCCATTCCTGCATTTCCTAGCTGGCTAATATTCTCCCCTTGAAAGATGATTTGGGATTTCAACAGAAAAGGGACTGGCTGAGGTCCTTGTGTTGCACCAGCCACACCGACTCCATCTAAAGCCCAAGGGATGGCCACAATGAATTCAGTCCTTTATTTTATTATTTATTTATTGGAGATTATAAATTGGAGAAAAACAGCCAAAAAAAAAGGATCTTTAGGATCTTTAAGGGAAAAATCTAAAGCACATGAAAATTAACCTTCATATTTTATGATAAAATCCTTGCCAGGGCAATAACTGCCCTATCTCCAAATACATATATATATAATTACTTATGCAAAAAGAGTAAGTTTCAGTTAAAATAAGCTCCAAACCCCAAAACTGAGTGCATTCCCTCATGCTTACAAACACCACATAAAATAGAGAGGAAGACTAAACATCATACAGTAAAGTGAAAATTCAGGCACAAGTAGAAGAAAACCATGATCTAAATTCTCAAACAATGAAATACTCTAAAAAAGGAGTCTGAGAAATTAACTATTCTTTTATCAGGAGTTAATGAAGCTTACAGGCAGGAGGATAAATGCCAAGCCTGGAGCATGCATGCTGCTACCAATTAACAAAATGTTCCTGCCACTTGTAAACAGTTCATTTATTCCTTCTTGCATCCAAGTAAAACTTGCACCAGTAATTTGGGGAAGGAATTGTTGCTTGGGAGAAATGACAAGTTGCTAAAAACAATTGGTGGAGAGCAGGTAAGGTGCTCAAAGTGACAGCTGCAGGTTGCAGGTGGCTCATTGTCCTGGTTCAGGGCAAATTTGGGAGAATGCATTGCTTTTCCAGGTTTTTCTTCTCCTGGTGCACCTGAGCTGAACACTCTGTGATTCCTGTGAGCCTGAAGCTGTGCTGAGTGGATGTGCACAAGGCAAAGCCTTGTGGGCAGGAGTGGAAATTCCAACCACATGAAAGCAGAAGGGGCAGCTGGGAAATGGAAGGAGGGGTACTGAAACTCAGGAATGCCAAAAGGGAGCACCCAGATATCCCTGTGCCAGCACATCCCATGGATGTCAGGAGGGATGGAAGGCAGCAAGGGGCTTCAGTCACCCCAGAATGCCCAGAGATGTGAGCTCCTGGGGAGGTGCCGGGGTCGGCTGTCACTTGTCTCTGCCCCAGCACGGGAAAAGGCGGTTCTGGGCAGGCCGTGCTCTCAAAGAAGGAGTCTGGACTCTTGCTTTTGGTCTTCAGTTGAGTTTATTGTTCCTTGTCTACAAAGTTTTTCTGTCTGTCCAGCCGAGGTCTGATCAGCAAGACAGCCAAGGGCACTCTCTCCTGCCCACGGGGCGGTTGTCTCTTTAATAGTAAAAACTACATATAAGATATTTACCTTTAATTTCCAATACTTTTCGCCCTTGTTGGCAAGTGCACTTTCACCATGAACCAATCCACACGTGCCAACATCATCCTGAACATGGATGCCAAGGAGAAGAAAGGGTCCAAGAAGAACAGGGCACGCCCAAATCCCTCCATCTTGGGACTCCTGACCCCCATGGACAGAATTCCAAACCCCCCTGTACAACATACAAAACCCCCCTGTACAGTGCTCCAAAAATTTTTCCTTCACCCTGTGATTGCTACTACTTAAACTTTTGTGGCCTGTAATTCTTCATATAAGGTTGGCAATTTGCTCCATGAGTTAAGATCGAATTTCCAGGTGTCTTTGGCTTCCTGCCAGGGTCTCCGAGCCCCTGCCAGGGCTTTGAGACATCCAGGGCATCCAGAGACATCCAGGGCATCTGACAGGGAGGAGCCCGGGCTGCCCCTCTGCCCTGAGCACCGACCACTTCCTTCAGCCCAGCACTGACAATTCTTGCTCTCAAACTCACAGGAGTCTCCTAAAGTTCCCAAAGTGTAACATAAACAACATTATAAATTCCTTCTTTGCTCTGAGATACCAGATTTTCAAATGTGGCAGAAAGCAGAGCTAAACATGCCAAGGTGAGGGGCTCTGAAACAAGGCACAAGGCTTGGAATGGAAGAGAGGAGAATATCAACTTGCAGGAGTTAAAATTCATGTGGACATCTTGTTTCTCAGCTGAGTGTGGATAACAATCCAGACAGACTTCCTTGAATCCACAGTGCCCTGCCAACAGGAAGGGAAATGAGCTGCTGGGTGCCCAGGCGGATGGGCAGGGAGAGGACAGCCACTGTGCCCTGCTCTGCTCCAGCTGCTTGGAAAGGCTCTGAGAGAGAAAGAGGGGGAAGCACGGTCTGTTTTCAGTGGAAAGGAGCCATGGGACACTGCTTCCTTTTATTTCTGTGCTGTGAACAAAGGAACAAGCCAGAGACCCTGGCCTGGGCTAAAATCTGTTCCTTCATGCCATGCATGTGCTTGGATATAATTACAATGCAATGATAAATAAAATTTCTTGCATGAGTGATCATTCCATAAAGAAACAACCTTTTCCCTTTTAGTTCAGTTGTTTCTGCAGTGGCCTGAGTGAAAATCAGAAACCCCTACTTCTTCCAAGAGGAGCCCATGTGCTCAGGCTGATCAGTGATCACTGCAAAAGTGTAATTATGGCAGTGGCATTCCTGTAAATCAGCACGGATCTCCTCCATGGAATGGGAGCCAACAGATGGCACCGGCAAAGCGACTGCATTCAGAAAATCAACATGTTTATTTGGGAGCAAGACATTTCCTAGAACTGTCCCGGGGAGTCCTCCTGCTCCAGATTCCTCGTGGAAAACGCTCAGTAAGCAGTCCCTGGGTGTCCCCTGCCATGGATGGAGGTGTCACCCCGAGGGCACATGGCAGACTGCAGCCACACGGAGAGCTGTCACCAGAGAGGGTGTCTGGAACAGACAAATAAACCTGGAGCAGGCTCATCCACCCCAATTCCTCCTGCATTTGCAGTGAGCAAAGGAGCCCCCTCCTCCCTGTCCACTGACAACGTGAGCTGTCAGAGGGGCTGGCAGGGAACAACACTTCCAGCTGCTCCTGCCTGCCACAAACACTTGGGAAGCTCGGGAACACGGCCTGTTTGGATTAAGCAGCTGCTGGAGGGGCAAAAATCACTCCTGTAAGCAGATACCAGAGCTGCACAGGAGAACTCCAGCAGCAGAGACCAGAACTGCATCGGAGAAGGGGGAAAAGCACAGGGATAAGGAAGCACACTGCAGATATGTGTATGAGCCTCACACAGAGGCACTCTGGCATATGGACACACGGCTGTGATAGAAACACAGCGTCAGCTCCGGGCTGCTGCAGGTCGTGTGCTCCTCGGGAGCTCTGCTGGGTGCATGGCACTGCTCAGCAACGCCGTGCTCCCGGACGGACCCTCCCACGGCACAGGCACATGCTCCTCAGGCAAGCTGGCAGCACAAGCCTGCTGGGGTCTTTGGGGTCACCGAAAGCGAGCTCTCTCCATGCAAACAGGCAATTTGTACAGTTTTTAGTCATAAGAAAGAGCTCGACAAAAGGAAGCACTGACACTGCCGATTCCCAGACTTCTCTTGGCAAGCTCGTGGGTAGCACAGGGGCATCTCCTCCTCGGAATTAACCAACCAGCAGAACCTACCTAAGTCAAAGTGATACAGCAAATAAAACTAGGCCAGTCTGCAGCAACATCAGTGGCTTCTGGAGGTGGCACAAATGCAAATATTGGCAGCAACTGAAAGCAGGAAACTGTGGACGAAGATGTGCTCAGAGAAGCTGCATTTGCTCAGGAAGGAAGTTCTCACCTTGTCCACATCCCTCTGCACAATCAATGCAGGGACTTGTGTCTTGCACAAGGTGAAGAAAATACTGATGGTGTTACGAGAAAAGTCAATACATCCAAATCCTCTTGGCCGGCTGCAGTGTTAATACCCGGCTTGTGTGAGCGCCGTGCTCTGCCGTGACCTTTCCTCGTCCCACAGGGAGCACAGCTGGGATTCCTGGGCCAAAGCACAAACCCCACATTCACATCCACGGCTCAGAGAACCAGCTACAGCCAGGTAAGGAAATCTCATCATTTCGGGGCAGCTTACAAATGTCACAGGACAGGAAGCTCCCCAAGGGTCCCAGCCTTTATCTGTGCTGCATTCCTCCTTTCCCAGTCCTGGATTAACCCTGTGCCAGCAGCTGCAGCTTCTCTTTTCCAACAGAAGCCATCAAAAAAGGTCTGAGAGGTAAGTGCCCCCCACATGACACTTGCTGCTTCACAGCAGCAGCCTCAGTGCCAGTTCAGTGGTGATTTAATTTAAATGCAAACTCTTTCCCATTCTGAAGCTGCAAGGGCTGACAGGTAAATTCTGTCATGTAGCTGTGTAAACAATGTCCTGCCAGCCATGAGAAAGCCTGGTCACATTGCTAGAGCTCTACGTGTCACACTCACCTGGATGCCAGGTCCCAAACCCTCCTGGAGAGCTTCTCCTCATTATTTCATCACCTGGGGCAACAGCGGGAAACAACAGAGACTTGGAGCTACCTGCCCTGGCTGACACACACGACATCAGAGCATGCTGAGCAGCATCAAGGGCTTTGGGATTGCAGAGAAAGGCACGGGAAAGGGAGCTGGAGATGCCAATTAGATAAACAAACCATCCTGGTGCACGAAGAACCTCGCGCTGCAAACGGGAGGTGCTGCGAGGGCGAGCTCCATGAATCATCACCTCGGGCTGCAAACACACACCTGGGAAGAGCCGAGCACAAGGACAGGCCACAGCACCCCACACTGGGCTGGGGAGAGCGCAGCCAGGCTGCATGGAATTACCACACATCCCCACAAAACCTGACGGCTGCTCAGCAGGTTCCCTGGCCTTCAGGCTGAGCAGCACTCAGAGGAACAAGCAGCAACCAAGGGGTCAGCCATGCACAGCTTAAGAGCAGGAATCCCTTAAGCTACACCACATCACCTTCTAGCCCTTATCCTTCTTAATGACAAGATTTCCAAAGCTCTTTAAAGTTCTGGTCAGACACTGATTCTCCTGGTCCCTGCAGTGCTGCCTTTTTCTCCTGGGCTTCGGCAAGAGACTCCACGGGATTGAGCCGAAGGCAGAGCAAGTCTCAGCACAGCAGACTGCAGGCAGCCACACCTAACCACCTCAAACACAGCCCGGGATAGCCACACCACTCCTGTCTGCTGAATTCCACGGCTTCACACCGTGTCTGCATTCCCACTGGCCTCCCTGTCTTTTCATTTCTCACTCTGTTACAGCAGAAAACCCCTCCAGCCCCAACAGTTTCAGCTGACATTTATGCCAGTAATTTGTTTTTAGTTCAGAAGCCCTGTAAAATTCCTGTAATGCTTCCCAGATGCAAGGCTGAGAACTTCACAGGAGTCAGAACGTGAATTAGAGGTGGTATGGAAAATTATTTATCCTGGTGAGGGAAGAGAGCAAACCACACAGACAAATGCCAGCCTACAGTGAGTGCTGCTACCCTGAAACACGTCCACATGTCCATCCACAGAGAACAGCAGGAGCTGCACGCCTGGGAGGTCAGTTCATCAAACTCCTCCATACCTGGACCATAAAAGCTTCAGAATATCTAACAAAGCTTCAGAATATCTAAGAACAAGTATTAAAAATCAGCTCAAGCCAAAGGAAAAGAGGCTGAGGTAAAAGGCAGGTTGTAAAAGCTCCTGCTTGTGGCATCAGCAGGAATTCTAGTGGGATGCAGCAGGACACTGCTGAGCAGAAGGAATGAAGGCTGAGCCCTGAGCACGGCTGCGGTGCAGCCCCACGATCTGCTGACAGTCTGCAGCACTACCTCCATGGCTTCCATGCAAATTAAAAGCACTCTTGGCACTTACTACACAAAGACTGCACTTGATAATTAAAACCGGTTTTTGAATGCACTTAAACTAGCGCAGAAGCTCATGGAGGTGCATTTAAATCGATGCAAACTGGTTAACTAACAAATGGGATGTGAAGAAGCAGAGCCCGGTCACGTAAGCTCGACTGTTTGGCCAAGGAGGCTCGGATCCAGCCCCTGTGACAGCAGATGGGAGCACTGCAGTTCTGCTCAGCCTCACTGCACTCCTGCTCGAGCCACAGCTCGGCCTCCCAGCCACCTGCAGGCCAGCAAAGCCAAGAGGTGAATCCAGTTCTGGGAGGACACTTGCCCACCCTGGTCCCCTTCCAGTCCAGGTCGCCCGCTCAAACCACTTGCTTCACTGCTCTCCCCTCAATTCAGGCACTGCAGCCTGAACATCCCATGGAAACAAAGCCAGTTCAGTTTACCAGCACCTTGAATACCCATCTGTCAGGATTATTTCAGGAGATGTCAGCTGAACACTGCAACTGACCTCCGTGCAGGATTCTGCCTCCAAACCTCTCCTGAGATTGCCACTGAATCATTTAAAGAATCCCAGAATCACTGAGGCTGGAAAAGCCCTCTGAGATCACTGAATCCAACCTGTGCCCAATCCCCACTTTATCCCATGTCCAGCCCTTCCTTGGACACCTCCAGGGATTCCACCTCCTCCTGGGCAGCCCCTTCCAATACCTGTCAGGAATTTATACAGAATGAGAGGGTCCCCCCGAGCCTCCTTTTCTCCAGGCTGAGCCCCCCGAGCTCCTCAGCTGCTCCTCATGCCTTACTCTCCAGCCTTGGAGAGAGTTGCTTAGCAGCAGAGTTTTGGAAATGTATTTGCACGCAGGAAGAAATCTGTGACAGCAGGAGATGCATCAGGAATGCTGCTGTGGAACAGAGCCCCAGCAGAGACCATCCCTGAGAGCAGAGGGGCCACGAGGCATGGAGACAACCTGCCAGCTTTCATGGGAAAGGCCTGGCTCAAACATCAAGAGAAGCCTTTAAAAAGCTGCCAGGATATTACAGCAAGCAGGTTTTGAAAGTGTTATACAAAGTTCCCTGGATTGCCATTTTGCTCTAATTCAGTCGTGACCTAAAAATGCAAGTGACAGGGAAAAATAGTGCATTTCAGGTACAGAGTGTGCAGTCAGAGGCAGGCTTGAATTATGGGATTATAACACGAAAAAGCTCAGAAATAAGGAAATTTAGAAGCTGGTGTGCATGAAGTGATGTGTTGAGAACACACTGTACGTTAGGGTTTGGATTTTTTAAGCAATGCTTATCCTGCAAAGAACACCACCTGGATGGAGAGGTCTCCTGAGAGGAGAGGGAACACCTCACCTCCCTCCTGTCTGACATATGGAGCACCCAGCACCAGTGCAGCACAGGTGAGGAGCAGCTACTTTGTCATGACAGAAAATGGCTATTTTTTAATGACAAAACCAACACAGGCAGCAGCAGGAGCACTCTTGGCCGGGCTCCCCAGACTGCCGTGCACCACAGAACTCCTCCTGCTGTCAACTGCATCCTGGGAAAACACCTGGCACTGCACCAGGACGTGCAGCACAACCACAGCACAATCTGGGCTGGAAAAGACCTCCAGGACCACGGAGTCCAAGCTGTGCCCCATCCCCACCTTGTCACCCAGCCCAGAGCACTGAGCCACCTCCAGCCCTTCCTTGGGCATCTCCAGCGATGGGCACTCCAAACCTCCCTGGGCAGCCCCTTCCAATGTTCAACACCCCCTTCTGTGAAGAAATTCCTCCTGATGTCCAACCTGAGCCTCCCTGGCACAGCTTGGGGCCATCCCATCCTCTCCTCCTGCTGCTGGTTGCCTGGGAGAAGCTGCCAGAGCCACAGGGAGCCCTTGCACCGGCTTCCAGTGGATTTCCTGAGGCTCCCTAAGGGTTAAAGCCAAGGACTTCTGGAAGATATTAAGCACCAATGTCTTGGCTTCCCTTCTGCAAACAGCAACAAGCTCCAGAGGAATCTGTCATCCCATATAACAATCCCTTTCACTCAGCCCCACGGCCCGAGCGCGGCGCTGGCTCCGTGCTGGGCTCCTGCTCCGGATCCTGCCCGCGTTCCAGGGCAGGCTGGGCTCTGCACGGGAGCTGCAGCGTGCACCCACGTGTGCAGCTCCATTCACCAGTGAATGGTCGCACGAGAGGGCTGCAGGAGCGGTAAATGTCACACTGGGATGGCCACACAAAGTCTGCAGGGACAGAGAGGGTGAAGGAGCCGCTGCTCCTGTTCATATGCCATCAGGTCCATTTGGGAATGTGGGCTTCTGGGCTCTGAAACAGACTTGCACAGATATTTTTGTGAACCTGTAAGTATTTGGTGTTTTCTATACAAAGTCAAACTAGCTGGATGTTCAAAACAAGTCAAAAGCAACAGCCACACACTTACAGCAAACGAATTTCCCCCCAATATCAAAGATTTCAAATGCATCAAATGCCTTCCATTCAGTATTTATGATTTCCATGTGCATCATCCTGCTGCTGGCAGAGACTGCAAACGCTGCTCCCTTGCCAGCACCTCAGAGATCACCATTAGGAGGTGACACCATCACCTCTAGTTCTAGGATTATTTTCAAGGTGCCAATTGCATTAACACTACGGGTCCTGGAGCACACTGAGCTGAGAGCGGCCGAGATTCTGCCAGGGAAGAGAATAAAGCACGATGCCAGATCTGGATGATACACTGAGGAATTTTTAGACGCTGCGTTTGCAGCAGGAGCCTTTGTGCAGTTTGCCACGATCAGATGGCAGTTTCTATGGGAACAAACAAGCAGTGGCCCTGTCACAAGATGTCTTGTAGAGACACTGATGAAGGCATTGAGTCTCAGGAAAGTTTCTTATGCTGCAGTGCAGCCTGGCAAAGATACTCCAGCTCAGGTTATCAGCTTGGGAGGCAGAACTATCAGGCTACACCAAAAGTATTTTCAGTACAAAGTCAGTGCAGTTGTTACACTCAACATTTTGAATCCAGCCTTTGTGTGCACATAAAGCTTTGGAAGGCTGGAGTTTGCCTCTCAGACACTCCTCCATCAATAATGATGTTTGTTACGTGCCACAAAACCCAGTCACTGGAGTCTGTGCTTGGCTCCAAAAGCAATAGAAATGATCAAACTGGTGAGACACTATTTTTTAGCTTCAAACATCAGAATTTTCATCAGTCACAAGACTACAGCAGAAAGCAATTTTCTTCTCAAAACCACTGCTTCTATTTACCATCCCCACCCCTTAAGTTAATTAAAAATCCTTCAATTAGCTGATTTAGGGAGGGTTAATGTTATTGTCAGGAAGACTGGTTCCCCTGGGCCTGAAAACAACTGTGGCTGCCTCCAGCCCCCGATTACACAGAACATTTTCAGACTCTAAGGTTCCCGAGTATCACCACCCCTCACTCCAGAACTGTTATGAAATGGAGTGGAAATTTTTAGAAAGAGAAGCCAAAAGTGAAACTGTGAGGAATGCAGGCTTCAACACATTAACCCTCAACAACCAAGATAAACCACATCCAAGCGATGGAGAGTCCCTTCCTCACCCTCAGCTTGCCCAGGCTCTGCAGGAGAAGCAAACCAAATTGTGCCAGCTTTAGCACCACGGATTTACCCCCAGTTAGGTGGGAGAAGCACTGGCTGTCCCCAGCCCTCTGCCTGCCCTCAGCAGAGTGTAGAACAAAGGAAGATGAAAGGTTGGCAGCTTGGGTCTGATTGTAAAGTCCAGGTTAAAATAAACTGATGTTCTACAGTGGTATTACCTGAGTGAAGGTAGAAATCCCCTCCCTTTTAGCAAGGGAGAATCAGGGAATCTCATTCCAGCTTGCTGAGGACAAAACACCCTTGCAGTCACTTCCACTAAGTGATGTCAGAACACAGGAGCTGCCTCTTGGAACTTCAGGAAGTATCTGCTCCCCCCAAAACCACAAAGATTTGCTTGAAATTTGAATTTGTTTCATAACAAAGCAAGCTTGACAGAAGAATCTTCCACAGCAGTAACTGCACGGACCAACTTGTTAAAGAATCACCTTTCACTTGGGCACGGAACTGAACTGCAACACTAGAGAAGCCTACAAGCCACTTCCAACAAGACTATCTGATTTCCCTTATCAGCAAAAATGACTTAAACCCACAGATTACACGCTCAGGAGCTGAAAACCTACTTCAAAGCCAAGCCATGATCCAGCCCCGGGCTCTCAGGGCCGCGTGGCACAGCACGGTGTGAGCAAAAGGGCACCCAGACACTGCCCCGTGCCAGGGCTGCCAAAGGCACCCCAGGAGCCTGGCTCACAGGCAGGGCAGCCACCTGGACACGGCTGGGTGTCACTCCATGGCAGAGGATGGCTCGTGATTCACTTTCTGTGCAAGCTGCACTCCGAGGAGTGAATTCAGGTCTGCGCGGGCAACTGGAGCGTCCCACTAATCACCCCAGCCAGGCTCCCAAATGTCACACACGGCCATTAGCCCCAGGTTGGTGACAGCACGTGGCAAAGGGCCAAAGATCAAACAGCAAAGGGTGTCACTCTGATCCCTGCTGCTCCAGCCATGCAAATCCAACTCGTTCCTGGTGCCAACAGGCTCAGGCACCCCGAGACTTGGGAGGGAGATCCTGCCCTCGGCACCAACACGTGGGACAAGTAACCATGGCTGTCACCAGCTCTCAAAGCAGGGGACAATGGAGTATTTTTGGAGCACAGACACTGCTATTTTGAAAGCACTTCAGCGCTGTAGTACCCAAATTCTAATTGTGGCTGCTGCTTTGCTTTGCCACCATAAATCCTGTTCCGAGGGAGTAAGACAGCAGCCAATACATGAGCGTAGGCATTGCACAACTGGGCTTCTACAAGCACTTGGTGTGAAGAATAATGTTCTTAAAAGATTTAATTTCTAGGGAATGTTTAAATACTGAAGAGTAAACACTGAGTCAGAGCCACGCACTAAATACAGGTAAATGCAGCAGGGGCACGTGGAAGCAAAGCCGCAGCCTGGAATTCTCTCAATGCCTCTCCTTGTACATGGGAAACTCAGGGCCCACAGAGGACAAAGCCTCCTTTATATCTGCAGAAACTGCAAGAAAACAAAAAGCAAACAAATACAGCCAACCTACAGATCCGTTTGGGGGTCTTAAACCAAGTCTGCAGCACACAGCTTGGCGTGTCTGAATTTCGGGCATTTGAGCGGTTCCACACGTACAAAGCCCGGGGCGGGCAGTGGGTACTCACAGCTCATGGACCCTGAGTAACAGCAGCACAGAGGAGATGGGCCCCTGGCCACTGCAAATGCCTGGGGCACTGCTGTGCATCTCTGGGGTGCACCAGGGCCTCTGAGCTCCCCTCCACACACACCCACCAAGCTCAAATCCATCGCTGTGCCCTCATCGCAGCATTTCCTACTCCTTCCAAGCAGCAGGTCAGGACTTATTGCACCAGGACACTGACCACACGTTTCCATTTGCTTTCAGCAGAACAAAAATATTTACTTTCACAAGCACAAGCTGATGTGCTACTAAATCATTTCACTTAGCCCAGACCTAACAGTGCAGTGAGAGCCATGGAACAGCAACAGAACTACGCATGAAGGGAACTCTCCAGTGCCAACAGCCACACAACAGAGGTGTGTTCTCCGTGTCCACACAGCCCACGGCACTTTCTGATCCCAGACCACCCTTCCCAAAGTGCAGCAGCAGGAACTGATGCTGCCTGGCAGCATCCAGCAGGAGCCAGGAGCACCTCACGGCTCGTGTTAACCCTGACAGGGCCAAAGGCACAGCTGGGGCTCACAAAACCCCTGAGGCTCCAGGACAGCACGGATCAGTCCCAGGCAGGGCATTCCCTGACCACTGGGGGCTGCCCAGAGCCTGCCCACCCCTGCTCTGCTCCGTGTCCCAACAAAGCACACACCACTCTCAGCCAAGGGAGTTTTGCCTCCTCAGAAGGGAAAAGGGACCATAGATAGTTGTCTGCAAACTTGGCAGGCCATGTGGGAACTGATACAGCCAGGGTGGGCAAGCTGGAGCCAGGAGAACAATTTTGGCTCCTAAACTAGAAGCCTGAAAAATTGGAAGTGGCGCTCCATTTGTTTAAATTACCTTCTGAAACCATGCTCCACATGTGGGAACGAATAGTCACTCTGGTAGCCCTGAACACAACCAGGAGTAAATTGTTCCAAGATGCACATCTGCACTTACCAAAGATCAGACAGCAGGGCTGCCAAGGCAGGGCTTCGTTTCCCTTACAGGACCTTGTTTTAAGAAGTCCTAAGTGAAAATGGCAGCCCAGAAAGGTGCTGTGTGTGGGACAGACCACTACCACCCCTGCCTCAGCAAAGAAAGGTCTCAGTCTGTCCTGCTGCCTTGGAATCACGGAATTATCCAGGTTGGAAAAGCCCTCTAAGATCAGCCCAATAGCACTGCCAAGGCCACCACCACCCGTGTCCCCAAGTGCAGCATCTACATGGCTTTAAAACACCTCCAGAGATGGGGACTCCACCAGCTGTTCCAGGGCTGGACAATGCTTTTGGTGAAGAAATTTTCCTTGATATCTGAATCTCCTTTGGCACAACTTGGGGCTGTTTCCTCTCCTCGTGTCCCTGTCCCCTGGGAGCACAGCCTGACCCCCCTGGCTGTCCCCTCCTGTCAGGAGTTGTGCAGTGCCACAAGGTCCCCCCTGAGCCCCCTTTTCTCCAGGCTGAGCCTTGCCCCCTCCAGGGGCTCCAGACCCTTCCCCAGCTCCACTGCTTTTCTCTGCACAGGCTCCAGCACCTCAGTGTCACTCAGACCGCAGTTTTTTATTTCTCTGCACATCCACACAAAACCACAATGAAATCCAAAGTCCAGATACAACTTGAAGTGACTCTTTCTTATCACAAGGATGACGAGAGTCCCATCTTGAGGGAGGGAACCTGCTCCCTCCCTCCCTGTGAGCACAAAGCCAGCACAGGGCAGGTTTGTCCCACACAGTTTTTCACATGGCCCCGGAGCTCGAGTGCTCTGAAGCCCTCCTGGCTGGGCTGTACAGTGAGGGGACAGCAGCCAGCAGCTCATACTGTACGGCTATCGGGTGACGTGCCAGTAAAACAAGCTGCCTGCCTTCTAAACCTGGACTATCACAAGACCACGACATAAATGTCAGGCCTGGCAGCGCCTGCTCGCACCCAGCCCTGCCGCCAAAACACTGAGTGTGCCCCAAAACCTGCACAGGCCTTCTGCACCGAGTCCTCATGTGCAATTCTGCTTCTCTGCGGACATGCACATTGCTCAGGGCACGTCCAGAGAGCATCACAGTGCCTGGAGCAGGAGAGGTGGGCATTGATTCAACAAGGGACTGACCAGTCCTGGGCAAGGGATTTATTGCAGCTCTACAAGAAAGCAAGAAAAGTGCAGCAATCCAAAAACACTGCCTTGCTGATTCACACTTGATATCAACATTTACCCAAATTCTTTCCTTGCCTCTGTGTCCAGGGAAGGGAATGGAACTGGGAAGGGACTGGAGCCCCAGGAGAGGCTGAGGGAGCTGGGAAGGGGCTGGAGCCCCAGGAGAGGCTGAGGGAGCTGGGAAGGGGCTCAGCCTGGAGAAAAGGAGGTTCAGGGGGGACCTTGTGGCTCTGCTCCAGGGAACAGGGACAGGAGGAGAGGGAACAGCCTCAGGCTGGCTCAGGGAGGCTCAGGGGGGACATCAGCAGGAATTTCTCCATGGAAAGGGTGCTCAGGCCTTGGAACTGCCCTGGGAGGTTTGCAGTGCCCATCCCTGGAGGTGGCCCAGGAAGGGCTGGAGGTGGCACTCAGTGCCCAGGCTGGGGACAAGGTGGGGATGGGGCACAGCTGGGACTCCATGGTCCTGGAGGTCTTTTCCAATCTCAGTGATTCTGGGATTCTATGAAATATTGAATGCTCAGCTTCAGGGAGCTGATTTGCACCTTAACTGCATTCTCCCCCCCTTAAACATTTTTAACCATTTAAGACACCTGCAACAGCTGAAGCTCCAAAGACAATGGTGATGCTACAGGAAAAAAACAAACCATCAGGGCTGGATAAAGGTTCCTGAGCAGCAAGCCTTGCAGAGCTGTCCAGGAGAGCCGTGCAGCTCTGCTGAGCACATACTGAACCAATTACACAGGAGCCTCCCCAGACCCACACAACCTCGGGAGCTATCACATTATGGATCCTTATGTAAGGCACAGTGACGTAAATCCAGGCTCCCTTGACACACGGAGGGTGCGAGATGAGCGAGCCTGCAGGAATTTCAGATCATATTTCCCATCTCCCCTATTCATTCATTTGTATCATTTGCCATGACCTTGCTCTCCAGGGACATATATCACCAGAAGGAGATAAATGAGATTTCTATTAATTTGAATGATAGCAGCAAGAAACTAAAGGCACTGTCTCACCAGGCTGATTAGTATTTTTTCTCTCTTTAGATGCAGATGAAAACAAAGGCTTATTTACCAGCTGCAGGACTGGCCACACTAACTGATGGCTGCTCAGTGCCAGCAAGCAGAGCAGCTCATTTCAGCTCAATCCCAGCAGCAGGATGCAGGAAGATGTCAGCCACCGGCAGAGAGGAGATCCTGCATGCCCAAGGATTGCTTTTTACTTTGTTCAGAGCGTGCAAGGAGCGTGTTCAGAGCATGGTGCTGCTCCCCAATCCACAGCACGAAGATGTCAGCCACCGGCAGAGAGGAGATCCTGCATGCCCAAGGATTGCTTTTTACTTTGTTCAGAGCATGCAAGAAGCATGTTCAGAGCACGGTGCTGCTCCCCAATCCACAGCATGTGCTGTCACTTTTCCAGGAGAATCACCCTCAGCAAGGCATCTGTCCTGGGTGTCTGCCCCGTGCCAAGCTGGGGTAGTGAGGAGAGGGAAGAGTTGAGTGAAGCCAGCACAGCCAGAGGTTTGTGTGGTGCAGGAGAACTTTTGTCTCTGCAGCAACGAGCTCTGTCGTGTTAGCCTGACTTTCTATGATTCAGGTACAAAATGAAAATTAGTTTCTATTCTAGCACGTACCAAAAATTCCATAAATGCAACAGCTGCCTCAGGAAAAACAAGAATTTTTCCCTGGTTACAGAATGTGGTAGAGTGTCAGACAATAAATGTGATATCTGAGATAACTATAATGGTCCAGGACCAGTACGTGCACCTTGTAAAGAGCCTACAAGGCTGCTGGGGAGCCAGTCACTGCCATCAGCAAGGCTCCACAAAAACATATTTCCTGCAAGCCACAGCTTCTATGCCTCACATTCCTCTGCTCATTCCCAGACACAACCAGCAGGCTCCGAGGTCAAGCTGTAAAAGCTGCTATAAAGTCATGAGCTGCACCCTCAGATCACGCTGCAAAAGACAGGGCCATCATTCCTGCAGGATTAACAACTCGGAGATGCTTAAAATTACAAAAATAAAGTCGCATTTAGAGGAGATAAGTGCTTAAATAATAGTTTTACACCCTAACACAGGTGAACAGAGCTGCAGGGCAGCTCACAGGGGTGGTGCAGCCAAAGAGTTCAATGGCCACAGAGGGGACCAGAGCCAGGGGACATCAAGGTACTGAACGTCACCAGAAGAGCAGGACACGAGGTCACTGCACACACACCACCCCAATGGTCCACAGTCCACAACTCCCCATGGGCACAGAGCATTCCAGCGCTGCCCAGCTGAAATCATCCCCAGCTTACTGCTCAGGAACAACTCGTCCAGGACTGCGGCTCGGCAGTGCACAGATAAACACCCCTGGAAACCAGCCTGGGAGCAGGAGCGGGCCTCCAGGAGCAGCAGGACACGAGCAGGACAGGCAAGCAGCTCTGAGATAAGGCCACACCGAGGGCAGTTTCACAACCAAGAAAAAAATCAACCCCACATGGGCAAGTCTTGAGGAACAGCCTGGAATTATCTCCCTGCAAAGCTGGGACCCACTCATCTCCCCAGTCGTACCACAGCCACCCGGGCTGTGATTGTGGCAGCTGTGAGCTGAGCTGTGCTGCTCACACAGACACACCTCGTTTCTGGGCAGCAGCTCTGCAGCCTGCAACTCTCCAAGGAGCAGCTGTCGAGGGATGGGAGCAGGAACCACTGCAGGGATGGCACTGCATCACAAACGGGCACGGGCAGCTGCAGAGCCCCAAGCACAGTCCCACAGCTCAATGCCAAACCAGTCTGAAAGCCCAAAGAGAGCTGCAGAACAGCTGCCAAAGCAGAATGAGCAGCAGCACAGCACCTGAGCAGGTGAGGATCAACCTGGTGCCACCCCAAGCCTCTGCCTGTGCTCTCCTGTCCTTCCCCCTCGTGCTCATCAGTCCTGCTCTCTGAGGGGAAGCTGGCGAGCTGAGGGTAAACAGCTCTGCTCAGTCCTCTGGGGAAAAAGAAAGAAAAAAGCTTTCCAACGTCACTGAAATGGAATGTGAGGGAACCAAGTGCACTTGTAGGGGGAGAGAAAGGACAGCCTCACACTCCAGCCCGTGCGTACACAGCACTGGGCTGGGGAAGGCACACAAGGAGCATCCAACAGTGCATCTGCTAAAGATCCCTTCAGCTCTGAGGGTCTGAGGAGATATTTTGGTTCACAGAAAAGTTATGTTAATCCAATGAATCATTTGATAGGAATGTACAGTCATCCAATGCAATGGAAAATGTAGAGGTTCGAGCGCTCGATGTACGCACCCAGAATAAAAGGTTAGGGTAACACTTCTTCCAAAGGCATTACTCATCCCTGCTCGGCTGCACATCCCCGCAGAGTGTGCAGGAAGGAGGTGAGCAGCGTCAGTAACTTATCAGCTGCAGCACAAAACCACCAGGTAAGAGCCATAAAAAGCAGAAAGCAAGACCTAAACCACCTCTAAAGTCAGGAGTCTTTGCACAGCAGGGCCACCTCCTCACCACAGCTCTGAGTGGGTGACATGAGCTCTACCCCACTCTCACGGCATCCCAAGACACTCATGGAATGGGGGGACTCATCCTTCCATGAGCATTGTGAGAAATTCCCTGTCTCAAAGAGCGGACAGGGTCTGCTGAAGCACTGTAGCTATTTATCTGAGGAGGAAGAAGAGAAGAATACAAGTCTTGGTTGAAACCAGCAGGAATTCTGCATTACACACAGGCTTTCCCGGGCTCCTAAAGCTGCACTCCAAAAGAGCATCCAGTCACAGATCAGAGTTTTTGCAGTGGCTGCTTAAGGACGTTAATTTACAGAGATGAAGCACCCCAGCAATTCTAAATACAGCCCGTTCTTCACTAGGTGGGGGTTTATTTCCAAGGCCATGACACGTTATGACGCAAGAGGTAACAGCACACAAGCAGATGACTCCCTCACACACACAGGCCGTGGGTTCACCCCGACAGGAGGTAAGCTGGAATCTCTCCCATGCCACACACCCTCCTCAAACCCCTCCTCGACTGCACTCGGCTCTGCTGAGCAGTAACGCAAGGAGAGGAGCATATGGATAGATCCAAAGCTATTCTGAATCACTGCTGGCTGCCAGCAGACATATTGCTGTCATTAGCCTCTAGCTCCGTCGCAAGATTTGTTTCTGAAAAGTCTTTGAGCCAACAGATTATATAAAGCTCAGACCCTTCCTCTTCCACACGAGCTGATAGCCTCCTCGCAGGGTGACTGGTGTTTGCGAGGAAAACACTCATCCCTGCACACACGAGGATGATGCAGCTAATCAAAACAACTTCCCCAGCCAACAGGCAGCGTGCTGCAGCCCGAGCTGTGCTGCCAGATAACGCCAATGACAGGAGCATGGAATGGAGTCCCACAATGGTCTGGCTTGGAAAGAACCTTAAACACCATCCAGCTCCACCCCCTGCATGGGCAGGGCACCTTCCACTATCCCAGGTTGCTCCAAGACCTGTTCACTTCTGTGGACACTTCCAGGGATGGGGCAGCCACAGCTTCTCTGGGCAACCTGTGCAGGACCTCACCACGCTTCCAGACCCTGCAAGGTGCTGTGAGGTCTCCACACAACCTTCTGTTCTCCAGGCTGAGCAGCCCCAGCTCTCAGCCCGTCCTGTAGGGGAGGTACTGAATTCCACCACTCATATTGATCCTGTACAGAAAATCTGCAGAGATCAGGTTTATTTACCCAAACCCTGGGGCAGGGAATGGTGTGACCCTCCCCTGGCACCAGGGTCACACCATTCCCTGCCCCAGCCCCTTCCCAGCTGTGCTGCCTGACCCGGCAGCCCCATGGAACCGGCTCATTAACTCACAAGCACTTGGAAATAACTGCAGGTTACTGCCCAGGGTTCTCTGTATCTTTTATCTAAGCAAAATGCTACAGGACCAGGCTTGTTTGGTGCAACGCCCTTGTAGCTTCTACTCCCGGTAGCAAGGGAGCAGTTAGTTCTGTACACCTCACCTGGCTGCCTTTCACTATGTTTTACAAACCAAGGCCTGAAAAAAAAATAAAAATATTCTGAGCTGTGACAAAGACACTCTTTTGGTTTCTTTATTAATACATAGCAGGACTGCCCCCCGCCAGGTTGTGATAAACGCCTTGTGGTTTAAGCTTTACTGGAAACCAGGCTTCCTACCTTGTTAGTTTTCCATATTACTGTCTCTCATTAAGCAATTTAGATACTCAAGTAGTAAATCAGAAGTGAAAGGAAGGTTCTTAATCGCCAGATCTAAACAACACTGGTTTTCGTCACCTTGCAACTCCTGATAACCACCATCTTCTGGTCCAAGCTGTCTCACACAGTGCATTATCTTTGCACCTTCAGGTGTCTGAAGGAGGTCAAACAAACACACTTGAGTTTCCTTGTAGAAGACTGGTAGTACTCCTGTGGCTGCCTAATACTTGCAGTGGGATGAGGTCTGTGATTTCTCTAAGTTCTGGTAACTCAGCTGTAAATAACCACGGTCCCTGTCCTAAAAACAGCCTAAAAGAGACCAGGTGAGTGCAGAAGCCCCAGTGGTGGTGAGGCACAGTCAGCCAGCCCTCAGAGCCGCCAGTTACTCCTCAGAAACTCACTGCTGCTCGAGATGTGCTTCATCCAGCAATTCTCAACACAAAATACATAAACAGTCCCTGGAGCACAGATGGAAGCTGATCCCTATCCCCTCCCAGGGGAGTTCCCTCATCACTAGGCTACAAAATCATGTTCCCTCTTGCTTTCAGCCCTTTGATGATACAAATCTTACGTTCCTTCCTACACAGTGCCCCGGTTTCAACATGCGAGGCAGAGCCTCTCCTCCCTTCTCAACCAGTAGCTTGAGGATTTGGGCACTCTCAGAACTGGAGTCAGGGACGCCCCAAGGCTCGAGGAGATGCCTCACCTGGTATCACACTAAGTGCCCTTTCCCAGCTCCCTCTCACTCACCCACGGGGCACAGTGCTGATCTGCCACTGAGGACACGGCTGCAGAAGACCACGGAAGCACTGACCTTCCCTGCCCGTGGATTTGCTCTTTCCATGAGAGCAGGATGCTGAAGGAAAAGGTCAATTCTTGAAGAGCAGAAGCCATTCAGGTTTTCTCCTCACAGCAAATGGCAGCTGTACAACAGCATTTTGCCACAGGTTTTTTTTCAGGACTCCCACCCTGACTGCTCATGACTCTCCTGTACAGCTGGTACTCACACAGCACCTCCTGCACCTGCTTGGCCAGGCCCCAGCATGTGCTGAAGGGAACAGGTGAGCTGAAGCCTCTCCTCATCCTCTCTCGCCTGGCTGCACAGCTCAGCCCAGTGTCCCCTGAACGAGGACAGGGAACCTCCACTCCAGGTATGAGTGAAGTGCAGGCAGTTCATGTGCTTCAGGTCACAGAAGCAGCGGATCTTGTAACTTGAATTATACTTCAAAAAAAATCCAAGTGAAATTCAAGCTCTATCACAGCCTTGCACCGCAGCTTCCCAGAGTCCTCCAGCCGTTTGTTCTCTCCAGGGAAGACAGATAGGTTGCCAACCAAGACTGCACTGTGGGATTAGCCAATGTTTATGAAGTGCTTTAAAGATTAGAAGTGTCACCTATGTGCTAAATATTTCTCTGGCACTATCAGCTCGAACAGCACCCGAGTATCTTGTATCTCCTCCTGCTGATCTTGAGCTGGTTGCCGAAGGCGTCACTCAACCTGACTCCCAACCACGGCGCTTGGCACTAATTCCAGGGGCGGTTTGAGACATATCACAGGAGAGGACAGAATCAAGGAACCACTTAAACCCCAACTTCTGAAAACTACGAGCAGAGTAATGACAGTACTATCACCAGGAGAGGCTTAGGGATTTATGTTTTTACAACATTCTCATACGTGTGTGTGAGATGGAGCACCCTGGCGTGAAGCCCAACCGTGCGGAGAGAGGAACTCGCCCCGCTCACCCAGATGGAACTGGCTGGGCAATGGCATCAAAAGGTACTTTGTACACACCAGCTTGATAGCAGCTCAGTGGATCCCAGCTCCTGCACTTCCCTCAAAGCTTTTGGCAATGCTCCTGCAGTGCCTGGATTAAGAAACTGAGCAGTGAGTGTGAGCACACAGAACAGCAGCACAGCACTGCTCAGACCTCTGTGCTGTACACACACACACCAAACTGCAGGGATACACCTATTTTCCTGCCTTTCTTCCTCTTGTTCCCATTTCTCTTCCAGCTAGAACACAGACACAGCATGTGTCAAGACCTTTCTACTGATATCACACAGAGGCAAGGTGTAAGGCTCAGTGGACATCTGTGTTTCCCATTGATACACCTTTTGTTGCCCAGATCCCGTCCATTCTCTGAGGACTTATACCACATATAGATCTGGAAACATTCAAAATACAGAGCCCAGCCTTCCCCTCAGCATGTGGGTTTCACCAACAGCAGCAGAATCCAACAACTATTATCAAGCAGTCGAAAAATGAAACATTCAATTCCAAGAGTTTACCCTGCACTGGAGAGAGAGAAAAACAAAGCTGGAAATCCCTCACTTTATAAACAACAGCTCCTCTGAAAGCACTGTCAATAGGAAGTTGTTGCTCTAAACTGTGTACACATTTGGCTCACAATTTGCCAACAATGAGGAAAATGAACTCCACGGAAGGATTCCCACACTGGGAGCTCAGTGTTGTCACCCGAAATGGACGCTGCCAGGGCCAGAGGAGCAGGGCCATGCCAGCAGGAGCTTTGTGTAGGGCACAACTCTTGGGAGGGCATTTGGGGGAGGAATCCCTCCAAAGATGACAAGGCAGGAGCATGGCAGGAGGCAGAGCACGGCTGAGGTGACAGCGCTGTTCTCACACAGCTTTAATGGTTTCTGTGTGACAGAAGGAGCAGAGCCCAGCCAGGAGCCTGCTGAGCGAGGTGCCCTGCTCGGGATATCCCCAGCCAGGTGTACTGCACATGGGCTGGGCTCTGCAGGTCCCCGTGGCTGACAGCTGCCTCCAACTCGAGGTGACTCACTCAAGTCACACATCATAAACACTTCTTGCTCCAGCCCTGAATTTGGAGCACAGGGCTCGGAGAACTCAAACAAAGCTCCTGTGACACATGCCATTCCTGCAGAGCCGCTCGCAGCCTCTCCTCAAACCAAAGGATCAAAGCAAACAGAGGACTGCAATTGCTGTTCAAGATCTTCAAACACATTTAAGATAAGAAAAAAACATCTAGCAAAAACCAAAAAGCTATCTTAATCACCATTTTAATTGGGAGTTGATACTCCTATTCTAACAAAACCACTGGAGCATCCATGAATCCCAGCACTCAGATGCACGGCTAAGGCTTCCACCAGCGAGGGGCAGGAGGCACCATGGCAGACTGTGCAGAGCAGCCTTTGTTCTGGGACCTGGAGAGGAAAACATCTGCCAGGCCCAAAGCACCGCTCCCCGCGGGGCGATAGGATCTGACCTCGGAGCACAGGAAGCCAGCTTTGTTCCAGCAACAGGGAAGGCGGTGCTACCACTCCGACACCGCGAGCTTTGGGAGCTGGGAGACGTGCAGGTGGTAAAACAAGGAGCCTTCTGCTGCTCACCTCAGACGGAGCAGCCGGCTGCCTCTGCAGAGCTGCTCTTGTTTGGACAAGCCCGTTTGCTCTGGTGTCTATTTGAATGATGACTCACTCCAACAAGCCAGGGCACCCTACCACACACAGCCCCGAAGTGCTGACTTAGGGCTTGGGATGCAAATCCGGCAGGAAGCGGCGCTTCCCGACCAGGGCCACCCAGGCCTGGTCACTGCTGCCATTACCCTCCTCCAGTCGCAGCCCCAGCCTGGATGACGACTCCAAAGAGAAGACGACAAGAACAAGAAAATTGTATAAAATACTCTTGCTCTTAGAGCACTTCTAAAGTTACTTTTTTTTTCCTTTTAATATTCGTGTTCTGCAAAACCGACAGCCCAATTGCGAGTTCCTTGTGTGCCACCCCGTCCCAGTCTGAGGAATGCTGCCCAGCTCGCCATCCCTGGCTTGGAGGCGAGCCCGTGGCCACCCCGCTGGTGGCACTCCTCCAGCCACTTCCACTTTTGTCTCCCCAAGCATGTGAGAGTCACAACCCGTGACGAGCCGGGCAGTAATTGCCGTATCGATTTCGACGTTCCTCCGGCCGGAGCAACGCCTGTAACTGTAAACCATAAACCTTTTAATATCCCGCTCAATTATGAGGAAAACAACTCCTGAGCAGCAGCACGGCGGGAGCATCGCTGCTGCTGAGCCTGGCTGGGGATGGCCAAACCACGCCGAGACACTGTCAGGGGGACAGAGCACAGACAGCCCTTCCACGTGTCGCTGGACGTGTCAGTGCTCCCAGCCCTTTTTGTGCTGACCTCACCGAAGAGCTGAAAATGCTGGAACACATGCAATGAAGACAGATAAGCAAATGGATGGTGTGCCATCAGAACGTGACTTAGTGCTCGTGCAGCCTCTGGGCTGCTCACAAATCCGAGAGAAAGAGCCGAGGAATTAAGCAACTATGTCTGGGCACTGTCACACAAGGCAGACTTACAACCTCTCCATTATTTACAAACAGTTTCAGGGAAAGGGAAACAATCAGAGTGACTGTGTGGCCTCTAGAAAACATTCCCATCCACTGCAAAAAGCACAGAATCATGGAGTATTCTGAGTCAGAAGGGACCCACAAAGTCCTGGCCCTGCACAGGTCAGCCCCAAGGATCCCCCTCTATGCCCGAGAGATTTGTCCAAACACTCCTCGAGCTCCTGCAGCCTTGGGGCTCTGGGCACTTCCCAAGTCAGGTGCTTTGATGACATAAGAATGAGATCAGTGGAGCACACCTCTAATCCCCAGCTCCAAATCCTGATGTTGGTCACCTCACCAGCCCCGTCCCCAGGAAAAGGGGCAGGTTTGGAGGCACTCAGCCTGGAGAAGGCTCCCACCTTGCTCTGTGCAGACCTGACCCGCTTTTGTCTCGCTGTGTTGCGAGCCAGCTGGGCTTTGTTGCCATGGTGAAAGCTCTGACACGTTTAGTTTTCCCACTAATTTTCTGCTGTACTAAAGCAACTGCTGCTCTGCACCTCGCTGCCACAGCACAGCAACAAAGAACCCCAAGAGCCCCAGAAACAGGGAGCAGATCCAGCCACGTGCTGGTCACTGCCAACAGCTCCAGGCAACTTCAGTTACACCTCCTAAATATCCCAAACCCATCTGCCTTCAAGCCCTACAAAAGTTCTAGAGCTTGGACCATCACTCAAAAAAGAACTAGAGAATTCAGTGGTCTCATAATCAGGGGCTGTATCCCACCTTACCTTGAAAGAAGGTGGTGCATTTCAAATCCCAGACTGCAGTCACCAAACCACCCCATTTTCCTTTGGGTTCACACGAAGGGACTGAGTTCATTCCCGACTGTGTCAATGGCAAGTGAAAACAAGGATCCAGTTGTGTCTGTGGAACCAAACTGGGACCAGCAGCACACACACACACACAAGGAAAAGCAGAGACTAAGGCCCACACCGTCAGCTGATGACTCAGAAACTGCACAAGCGCCCACTGAGTGGGAAAATACCTATAGTCAGCCTTCACTTGTCATTTTACTGTGTAATGGGAGTCTCAGCTTGGATGAAAAACACATGAATATTTTGTTCTGACTAAGCACAGGTTTCCCCATGTACCTCAGCTCTGCCAGGGCAGTGGGCACACGACACCCACGCTGCAGCAAGGGGGAGGGAGCGACCGTGATTTCCCTCTCCACCAACTCTGCACTTTGTTTCTAACATAAACCAGCTGAATTAACCAGCAGAAAGGAAAAGTCTTTGGATTTTTTTAAATCTTACACTTCCCAGAGCCGCTCAGGGGAAAAACAGCCTCTGTGGAAGCCAAGTATTAAAATCCTTGTATAGAGAATGAATCAGAATGATTTTTATTGGTTTCCAATGAGATTGTGCTTGAAAACAAACAGTTGCTGTACGACTGACAACCCCCTCACTGTGCCAGAGAGATGGGAGAACATAGATGGGCTTTGTAGAGCTGAGAACATGCTCCTCCATGGCTGCTGGGGAGCAGTTCGATTTCATTAATGGTACATGTGCAAAGAAATAGAGCACAAGCTAAGCTGTATGAAAATCAGTTTGCTGGGGGGGTCCTCCGACCTCCAAAACTGCTGAAAGCAGCCACAGCTGCTCCAGCCTCGGGCACCATTGTCTGCCGGCCACCTGGGAACGAGCAAACCTGCCATAAATCACCCAGCACATGATCCTTTCTCTGTCCAAGGCAGGGAGAGGCCAGGACAATTCCCGGCAGCAGCGGTGGCTCGCTGGGAGCCGGGAGGAGCCGCGCGGGCTGCCCGGAGCCCGTCCGCCAGCGGCACTCCAGCCAGCCTGATAACCCTGACAGAGCCACTTGCAAGATTACAGCCCAAGGATTTCCTACAAGCACATCTAGAGAGGAAGGACTAAGTACCAAGACGAATACTTTTCATCTTTGGCTGCTGCCAGTGCTGTGAGCTTAAACGAAAATTTGGGGCACGCAGCGACATGATCACACTGTCACAGTGACTGACAAAAGCAAACCCTTTCCTGCAGCTAATTATTTCAGCAGAAAGGGGCACAGACAAACATCTTTAAGAATTTAGATATACACGTGACAAGAAGCAGTTTTTCCCCTAATTTCTTCACTGTCACTGTCTGAAGACTGTATCACAGAAGATCCACCTGGCACGGGTACCCTGAGCATCAGCACCGCTCCAGCCTCCTGCGAGCCTGCAGGAGCAGCACGACACCTGAACAGACTGCATCCTTCCATCCCACTGACAGGAACCAGCTCCAATTAGGCTCAGTGCTGCAATTCAGCGAGTTATCTGATCACACTTCACACACAATGACACACAGCTCATAAACGTACTCCTTCCATTAGGAGCACTTCATGTTGCGAAATGCCACAATTAGTTTTTAGGCACCAGCTTCAATGCAGCTGCCTTCGCCCAACAGCAAGAAGCCTCAGGGCTCTAAAGATACTGTCCCCTGAGAGGGGCCAGACACACACCTGGAAGTACCTGATGAGCCTGAACGCAGGCAAAAAAAATCAGAAATGCTTCAGGTTACATGACAGCAGATCCCAGAGCCTTAAAAAATCCCTTGTGCCCACAGTGTGATGGCATGGCTCTGTCACACACCCATCCCTGCTATCCTCCATACACATTCCAAAGGTATTCCTGCAATTAGCACTCTCTGCACAGACAGAGGTTATGCAGGAAAAGGCACAGCTGAAAGCTCAAGGCAGCCAAAGAGCCAGGACAAGCTGAGACTGACTTGTGTAGGTGAGGAAAAACCTGGAAAAAATGTGTCTTCCCTTCTGCTGCAGAAATCCACACACACTTTCCCAGCCTCAAAAACACCTCGCTGCGTCCCTCTCATTCAGAACTCCTTCCAACAGGACCAACCACATTTTAAAAGTTATTGGAAGGAGACAAGAACCATCCATCTGCTTGCTGAAAGGCAGCAGACGCACACAGCCTCCAAATGCAGACTTTAATTGAAACACTTTAATCTGCTGCCGCGGCCCCGCATTCTCTGTATTCCCAGTAGTGCCGAGGCGTGCGCTCAGCTAATGGAGCTCTGACAGTCGTCCTGGGCCTGGCTCCCTGTCAAACCACGCTGGCCTCCAGCTCCGGGCCCGCAGTCGCACGCTGATACCCCACAGACTCCTTTTCTTCTAAACCATCTTCCAAATGTACTATAATTAATGCTCTATAACTGCAGCCGACGCTTTAAGGAGCTGCAGGCAGAGCCAAACCATACAGGAGAGTGGCAAACGTCGAGGAGATCCCAACTACAATGGCAACACCCAGCTGGGCCGTGGGGAACAGCCACCCCTGCATTGCACAACGCTGGCTCAGGCCAGTCCCTTCATCCCTCTGCAAATCAAGGCGGTAACTCAACACACACATCACTCCTGTCAGCAGGCCCTAGTTAGGCAGCCAGGGCAGCATTTGGGAAGCTGGTCAGGCTCCCACTCCAGTCCCTGGGAGGACATGGCCGGTTCTGTCCGTGGCTCAGCTGACCTGCTGCAGGCTGTGCTGAATCACGCTGGGGACAGGCTGACCCCAGCACTGCCACCCAGGCCAGGTGAAGCACAGCCCTCTGCTGCAGCTTGCACTGTGCCAGAGCACCTCTGGTTTCTGTGTGTGCATCCCCACCTTCCTCACCCGCTCCTTCAGCCAGGTTCTCAGGAACTGCAGCTCCCAAATGCCACGTCCCTCTGACAGGCAGCACAAACCCTGCACAGGCAGCCACTCCTGCACACACTGCAGCTGAGGGCACGAGCCAATACTCATAGTGACACCTTCATTTCAAACCTCCCATGGCCAAAGCAGCTCCAAGAAGAGCATCTGCACTCCTGGTACCAAGTTACAGCCACAAGCCCAACTCCCAGGATAAAGTTCCACATCTTGCACAGAGGGATGCTGGAGTCTCTCCCAACACACCTGCACTGCACAAGGACCAGCTCTTTCCTGCAGCTCTTCCAAGCTGCAGCTGCCCTGGCTGGAAATTGTCCCCAAAACTGGATGCAGAGCAGCTCCAAGAAGAGCATCTGCACTCCTGGTACCAAGTTACAGCCACAAGCCCAACTCCCAGGATAAAGTTCCACATCTTGCACAGAGGGATGCTGGAGTCTCTCCCAACACACCTGCACTGCACAAGGACCAGCTCTTTCCTGCAGCTCTTCCAAGCTGCAGCTGGAAATTGTCCCCAACACTGGATGCAGGAAAGAAACCAGAAGCATCAGCAACATTTCTCTGGGATCGGACCATGCACTCTGAAAGCACCCAAAGCTTCAAGATAACACCCAGCCAGGTCCAACAGGCTGCAGTGAGATCCAGCTCTGCTGCTGTGCTGCCTCAGGATCTCCTGCCCATCCTCTGATATGCAGAGCAGAGCTCAGCTCAGCTCCCCCCACACACACTGGGCTATTTTTGAGCTCAACGTGTCAGTTCCACTGGCTGTGGGAGTTTGTTTGTGTGGGATAGCATGATTCGACTACTTTGAAAGTTGGCTGAAGCCACATAATTCCCTTTTCATGGAACCCCTTTGATGGCCATTTAGCAGAGAGCGCGAGGTTTAGCCTCAACTAGAGAGACTTGGGGTCAGAATTACTAGAAAAAGACACATAATGACTAATAATGAATCAGCCTTCGGTGGTTTCTTCATTTAAGTGTTAACACAGCATATTAAACCCCTGGCCTGGGATCAGCAGAAAGGCCCTGAATGCATTAAAGGAGTACAATGGCTTAACTAGAGGATCTCCAAATTGCTCTATTTAAACCTGTGCAAGCTCCAAGCCAGTCCAACCTTTGCTCGTGCAGGTTCAGCTAAATGCAGCATCTTGCTGGGGTGTGCAGAGCACGAGACCCACCACGGTCACACAGGGAAGTCACAACTCTCATGAGAATCTTTTCAGCCAGAAAGGAAGGGAGAACTTCCACCACAAACTGAATTCTACTCTGCTAGCAATGCTGGAGCAACTTCCCAAAGCTTTACTTTCATGGGGATAAACACAGAGCTGTTATGCAATCGTCTTGGTGAGAGCAAGAAGGGGCAGCACCCTGTACAGTCACTGATACAGAGACAGGACATGGGGAAAAGGAGCTTAGAGCTGCTTCTCTGTGAAAATGTCTAATACCCAAGGAGCCCAGTCTCCCAGCAACACACTGCCATTTCCTTATTTCCCTCTCACGTAATTCCTCCTTCAAACACAAATGAGGAGACAGCTTCTAGAAACCCTCATTAGGCCTCTGCAGCATGCACCAAACCTCTGTGAGACCCTCCTGGAAAACAGACACCACTCCCTGTCTGTCACAGCCCTTCCTCCTCCTGCTCCTGTCAGTGCTCTTCCTCACAGGGCAGCCTCTGTACCTGCCCAGAGGTGCCACCACCTCGTTCATCAGGCCCCAAAGCTCTGGTACAGCAGATATTCAGGAGGAAGGGACTCCAGACAGGAGGTGGGAGGCAGCCAGGTTGAAGAGGTACAGAATTGTACCCACCTCACCCTCCCAATAAGCTAAGAGCCACACAGCTGACAAGCAGGTATTAATTATCCTGGCTCTCTTAGAATATTCTCCCTGCCCAGAAAGGCTCAGGACACATCCCACAGGCCCCCCAGCTCACCCTGCCCACTGTCAGCTGGCTCTCCTGTTTCCACCTGTTAGCATCTCGAGAAGCAGCCTGGTCTCCAATTCAATCATGCTCTGGCATTAACATCTTGGTAATCAAATGTTATTTGCTATAGCAAGAAAAACATGGCAATGAAACATAAAATGTCAGTACTTCAGCCCACAGTTGATACAGGCAATGGCTCTCTGAGGTTTTAGGAAATATTCCCTCTTATCCTCACTGTGGCAACTCTGCTTAGCCAAAGTTCATTTCTAGCTTTTAGGCTTTTGCTAAATCTCCCCACCAAATGAGAACTAAAATACAACTCTCCTGCAGCACACAAGCGAGGAGAACAAAGGCCCTGTGAGCAGCAGGACCATGCTGCCTGAGGAATTAGCCATCCACAGCATCAGCTTCCCTTATGGCCAGGAGAAATAAGAAGCAGGACAGGTGAAGCACCACCAAACACTGCAAAAGAAAAGGAAAATGACTGATGAAAGGTGAGCAGGTGTGGGTCATTACAAAACGTGTGGCACAGGTATTGAACGATCCCATCTGACACGAGGCCGATGAGTCAGGGCAGCGCTGGCACGGGGCTTATCACACGGGCAGGCTGGCTGCAGGGAGCAGTCCCCAGTCAGCCGGAGCCACGTGCCTCGCTCGGCAGGAGCAGGGCACGGCAGCCACCAAGGCTCCTCCACCCTCTGGGCTGAGAGCGCTCTGCACCGGAGCAGAGGATCCAGACGGGTCCTGGAGCCCCTGTGCTCAGAGAGCAGAGTGAACCAAACCCAGCCTGAGCACTCACAGAGCAAAGCACAGCTCCCCATGGAGTGTGCCAGCCTGCTTTTCATCCTGGCTTCCAGTGCCACGCTGCCCACCTCCAAGAACTCCGGTGAAAAATGTGTTCCACTGGTGACTCCAACTCACCCAAAGACAAACCACAGAAACGAAGCTGCTCTCTCATGGAAGGGAATGTCCTCTCCCACTGAGGGCAAAGCTGCCTCCTGTTCTCCAGACAAGGCTTAGCTCCTTAAAAACCTCAAAAAAAATCTGCTCAATTCCAGCCTTTCTGCAGCTGTGCATGTGCTGTGCATGCCAAGGATTAAAGCATCATGGATTGGGGTTACTACCCACTAAAACACAACTCCAGGTACCCCTTAAACAGGATCTCACAATACCCAGCCAGTGAAATGTGCTCTGAGCTTTGCCCATCCACGTATTATTGAAATTTAACTCAAACCTAAGTTGACAACCAGCCCTCAAGAAGCAAAGGCAGCACAGCAGGAAGATCACTGCACCTGGGAAGGAGCTGTGCTCCTCCAGGACCGTCAATCCCATTTCAAAAGAAAGATGGATATGGAAGTGACTCCTGTCTGCCAGTGAAACACTCCATGAGAGCAGTGCAGCCACGGCAGGCACACGCTGCTCCGTGCCCCAGCTGCATCTCCAGCCACATGGAGCTGATGGAAGGGATGGAACCAGGACAGCAGAGAGCTCTCAGCAGTGCCCAGCGTCCCTCGCGTCCCTTTCTGTCCTCCTCAGCCCCAGCAGCTCCTGAAGGCTCAAACACAGCACCCAAAGGGCATGGGAACATAAGGTATGTGCTCCTTGGCACAAGCACGAACATTCCCTGACCAGCCCTTATGAAAAAATGTGGCATTAAAAACAACCCCACCGTCTGAACAGAGCTGGAATTCTAATGAAGTCACTTGGATGATTTATAAATGGAAATTCTGTGGAAAACAATTCATTCAGCAGGTCACTCTGAAGATTTTTAGCACAGAAACAAGGGTTTCTTGTAAAAGATGAGAAGAGACAAAGGAAGGGGGACAGAAGGAGGGATGCAGCAAGGTATCCTGCAGGTGTCCAGTTCATCCCGGTCAGAGCAGTGGCTCCAGCTCCTGCCCAGCCATCAGAGCAGCTCTGACAGAGCACAAGAGTCCAACTTTGCATGGGCAGGGACTGAATGTAAATTGCTGCCTTGGTTAATACGTAAATTGCAGACTGTTCCCTTCTATTCCATCGGCTCCAGCGGAGACAATTATGAATACAGGCCTCCTGCCCTTTGGGATGATTAACATTCCCCTTCTTCAGTGTCCCCAGCACTGCTGACCCACATTCAGCTCCTGAAATGCAGTTCTGTGTAAACTGCAACGTTCGGTGTCAGCAGAACGTGCCAGCCCAGCAGGGCCGGGTGCCCTGCTCCTCTCTAAATAAGTGCAGTGCTCAACTTCCCAAGGGCCAGGAAAATCTCAGTCCTTCAAGACCAGACCAGGCACCCAACTGCCCTCCGTTTCTCTTTTTAGGGAAAAGGGGACACAAGCCAGGAATGCTCCGGCTGTTATCTTGAGCTGTCATGTCAAAGTCCACTTGACCTGGTAAATGTCCATCAGAAAGGAAAACAGGATCCAGCACCCATGCACAGACCACCTCTAATTCCAGGCTCAGCAATGGACACCAGCCCACCCCGTCACTAATTTCACCTTCTGGAAAAGGCCCAAAATCACGGGGTACATCTATTCCCAAGCCCCACAGACACTCAGAGTGGAACTCCGTCTGACACGGTGGAGGAGCACGGCTCCCAAGGAGGGGCCGTGACGAGCAAACCCGCTTTTCTCTAAGAGAATGTGACATGGGGTCAAGTTTGTGCAGGGATTTGGTGGCTATATTTGAACTGCCCGGTTCTCTTCCGCAGCTGCTGCTGGGAGAGCGGGATCACCTCGGGAAGGGGCTGCCAGCACAGGCAGCAGCCCGGCTGCGCTTGCGTTCCGTGATCAAAGAATTCTTTCAGATCCCTAAATGGGACCATTTTGCCAAGGTTTTACTCGCTTCCGAGTTGTTTCCATTAAGTCAAAGTGTTAAAAGTGTAACTGTGATGAAGACAAGCTCGCAGTAGCATTATTTTGTATTTCTGCTGCCAGTCAAAAACAGTTCCCCATAAGGATTTGCCCTTTCCAATGCATTTCCATCAACACCTCCCCTCTAATCTCATGAGTCCCAGAGCCTGAACCAAGCAGCTCCTTTCTCCTTCCCCACTCCTCTCCAGAGCCAACAGCAACAGCTCTGTCAGCGAAGGAAAAGTACTGAACCCCCAGTGCTCAGGGTCTGCAAGCAGAACCCAATCCATTCACTCGCACTCCTCTCCAGAGGCTGGGATTTGAAAGGAAACCTGACCTCGGACTTAAGAAAGCTTCCAGGTCAAGTTTCAGCTCCAAGCTATCCCAGCTCAGCTGAACAGATGGCAGTTGTTCCAGCACAGGTATTTCCCCAGGCTCAGGGAGCCCCCGGAGTTCAGAGGGACAGGGACTGGATCTGCTCCGTGCAGGGAAGGTGCTGCAGGTGAAACCCGCCACTCCAGAGCCCCCAGCACCTCCCCATCCCACCAAAATCTGCTTCTTGAACCCCACAGCCCACCCTCAGTCACTCCAGGGCAGTAGGAATGAGTGTACACTGCTGTAAAGCAAAGCTTTCCAAGCTTAGTATCCCCTTCCACCACCCAAAGCCAAGGTGCAAAATCCAGCCTTGGCCCTGTAAACCTGGAACACAATTTCCAGACAAATTTGTGTGAGTATTCGGCCATTCTTTGGACAAAATTGACTATTCCTGCACAAAACGTGGTCTCTGCTTTGGTATTTTGCAAACTTCAGAGTCAGCACCACTGAGAAGAAACCTTGACCCGAGGAGGGAGTCTGGAAACAGGAACAGGAAAGAGGCTCGGAGCTGGATCCCTCCTTTTCCAGGAGTGACCTCCTCAGAGGGGTCAGCCCCCTGCACGTGGAGCACCTGAACCCATCACCCTGCTCCTCTCAGCAAGGCTCAGGTTCATCATGGGGAGAACAACTGCACAGAGCACCTCAAGTGCAGGTTCAATTGTGGCATCGAGCACTTGCAGGCACAAAATAGCCGTCAGGGCAGGCAAATACAGCCCAGCTCTGCAAAGAACTGTCCAGGAGGTGTTATAACTGATGTTTAAATAGCCCCTGGAATTAATTTCACTTTATTATCCGGGCAAAGAGCCAGAGCTCCAACAAACCAAGGCGATGGTGGATTTCTCCTCCTGTTCCAAAACAACGCTGCTCCTGAAAGTGACAGAGGGGCAAGCCTGAGAATTGACAGAGGGACAGCCCCAGAAAGTGACAGAGGGACAATCCCTGATACTGATAGAGGGGCAAGCCTGAGAACTGACAAGGGGACAACCCCAGAAAGTGACAGAGGGGCAACCCCTGCAAGTGACAGAGGGGCAGTCCTGGGAACACTGATAGAGGGGCAAGCCTGAGAACTGACAAGGGGACAAACCCAGAAAGTGACAGAGGGCGATCCCTGAAAGTGACAAAGGCGTAACTCCTGAAACTGACAGAGGGGCAATCCCAGAAAGTGACAGAGGGGCAGCCCCAGGAACTGACAGAGGGCTAATCCCACAAAGTGACACAGGGGCAACCATGGGAATTGACAGAGGGACAACCCTTGGAACGGACAGAGGAATAATCCCACAAAGTGACAGAGGGACAACCCCAGGAACTGACAGAGGGATAATCCCACAAAGTGACACAGGGGCAACCATGGGAACTGACAGAGGGACAACCCTTGGAACTGACAGAGGGACAACCCCAGGAACTGACAGAGGGACAACCCCGGCTTCCAAGGAGGCAGCCCGGAGCCAAGAGCAGGCGCAGGGCTCCGGCTCGGGCCTGCCTGCCCATGGCAGCCCCGCTCCCGCCGCAGCTCCGGGGACATCCCGGGCTGGCACTGCTGCATGCAGCACGAGCCGCCGTGTCAGGCAGCTCGGTGGCACCGGCACGGCCGGCAGCGCAGCGCGGCTCCTCACGGATCTCCGGCCGCGCTGCAGGGCTGGCCCGAGCCGGGATCCAGCCGGATCTCCTGCCAGCTCCGGGGCTCACCTGGCCGGACCTGGATCCGCCGGGATCCGCCGCTCCCTGGGGAGGCCCTTCCTCACGCTGTTCCCACGGCCCTGAGGGCTCGGCCACCACCGACTCTCATCGTTTCGGTAAGAAACGAGCTGCCCCCCGCCCGCCGTCCGTGCGGCCCCCGGCTCGCCGGGAGCATCCCCGGGCAGCACGGGAGCATCCCCCCGCTGCACCTCCCCGGTATCCCGGTGCCACCCGCGGGGACACCCGTGACAGCGGCCCCGCTCCCCGGCAGCGCCCGCGGAGCGCTGGGGGGGCTCGGGGCCGCTCCCCGCTCCCTCACGGCTCCCCGGGCCGGCGCCGCGACCCCCGCGGGGTGGGGGGGGGACTCACCTTGGCGCGGGTCACCAGGTGCGTGGCGAGCTTCACCACGGCGAAGTTGCCCTTGCCGATGGTGCGCTCGATCTCGTAGTAGCCGATGCGGGCGGGCCCGGGGGGCCGCGGGGGCGGCGGGGCCGGGGNNCCCCCTGGCGGCGGAGGGGGGGGGGGGCGCGCGCTGCGGGTTTGGGGAGAAACCCGCGGGAAATGGGAAACTTGCCGCGCGTGACGTCACGGCAGCAGGGACAGCCCCCCCCGCTCCTGTTCACATACACCTGGGTCACGCCTCGTCTCGGGGGGAGAATGACGTCACAGAGAGGGGCTGCGGCGCTGAGGTTTTGGAGAGGAAGCAGTGAGATATGGGAGATGAGTCTGACGTCACTCTTCAGTGACGTCATGGTGAGACCCCCCCCCCCCCCATCTGGTGCCCCTCTAGCTGCTTCAGTTTTTGGGCAAAACCCACGGGTAATTGGAAACTTGCTCTCGTGACGTCACTCCTTGCGGGGCACATCAGGGACCCCCCCCCACATGCGGGTCACGCCTCATCCTGGGGGCAGAATGACGTCACGGGCGGTAGAATGACGTCACGGCGGGGGGCGGGAGGCGCCGTGGTTTTTAGGGCGAAACCCGCGGAAAACAGGTAAAAGGATTCCCGGTGACATCACTCCGCCACCCCCTCTGCGGCTGGGTGCAGCGTGACGTCACGGGGGGCGCCGCGGTGACGTCACGGCGGGGAGGCGGGAGTTCCGCGGGCGCGGGGCGGAAGCGGCGGCCCGGGGGCGCGCGCGCGCGGGGCAGCGGAAGCGGAAGCGGCGCAGGCGCGGGGGCCGAGCGGAGGGGACGCGCCCGCCATGGAGTCGCGGGGGAAGGAGCCGCAGCCGCCGTGAGTGCGGGGGCACCGCGGGGCCGCGCGGGGCAGCGGGGGGGACGGGGGAGGCGGTGCGGAGGGAACCCGCCCTGCCCGGCCCGGCCCAGTCGGCCCAACCCAACCCAGCCCGGCTCGGCCCGGCCCGGCCCGGGGCGCGGTGTGCCCCCACCGGGCGGCCGCGGAAGCATCGCCCCGCTGCGCTGCGCGCTGTGGATCCTTGGGGATGTGCGGGGATGCTGAGGGCTGGAGCATCCCTGGGATGGGCAGCTGGGCCTGGTCGGGCTGGGGAAAGGAAACCCAAACATCTCCAGGGAGCTGCCAGGCTCTCTTTAGCGAGACCCAGGACAAGGAGCAGCGGCCATAAACTAAAACACAAATTCCTCCTCAACGTGGGGAGGAACTTCTTCCCGTGGGGGAGGCAGGGCACTGGAACAGCTGCCCAGGGAAATCTGGGATCTCGCTCTCTGGGTGCTCCGACCCTCCTGGGTGCACTCCTGTGTCACCTGCTCCTCGGCAGGGCTTGGGCTGGGTGATCTCCGGAGATCTGTAGCAGTTCTGGGATTCTGGGATCAATGGGATCAGTCCCAGCCCCGGATTATCCACCTGGAGTGTGCAGCTCAGCAGCTGTAAGCTGGCTCCGTGGTGCTAAGAGGGACTCATCCCAGAGTCCCAGCCCTTGCTGCTGAGCTGCTCAAGCCTGGTGGCTCAGGCGTGGGGCTGCAGAGCATCCTCGGAGCTGGGCTGTGCTCCCCATGCCCCCTGGCTCAGGGAGTGCCTGCTGCAGAGTCGCTCTGGCACGGAGCAGCACCCGTGCTGCTGTTCTGAGCGCTCCCGGGAGCAGGCAGGGCTGTGTGCAGGGCATTCCTGCAGCCCTGTGCCAGCCCTCTGCGGCGGGCAGCGTGGCTGTGAGCTGTTCTTCCCACAGGAACAGGATGGGCATGGGCGACGGCAACCCGGCAGCAGTGCCGCATGCTGCTGAGGACATTCAGGGAGATGACAGGTGGATGTCACAGGTAAGGCTGGCAGCTGGGTCCCCGTCACTGCGGGGTGTTGGGCCAGCCCACGTTTGGGACCCTGAGCTCAGGACAGCCTGGAGCTGGCAGCTGTCACACCTGTGTGTCCTGCCGTGGTGGAAGGGAGGTTTGGAGTGTCTTTCTGATGAGCTGAGCTGGGTTATTCCTGAGCAGACTGAGAGGGATCCCATCAATCCATACAAAATCTCCAGGGGGTGATCTCAGAAATGGGGCCTGGCTCTGCTCAGTGATGCTCAGTGACAGGACAAGGAGCAATGGCCATGAACTGAACCACCCCAACTTTCATCCAACCCGGGATCCTCACAGGCTTTGGGTCTGGGAGCAGTGTCCAGCAGCTCAGGGTTAATGCCAGCAGGGCTGCTGGAGGGCAGGGCAGGGGGGAGCTGGCTGGGAGCTGTCCCTGTCCTGCAGCAGGAGCAGTTGTCACCTGGAGCTCACCTTGTGGCTCTCCTTGACAGCACAATCGGTTTGTCCTGGACTGCAAGGACAAGGAGCCCGACGTGCTCTTCGTGGGGGACTCCATGGTGCAGTTGCTACAGCAGTACGAGGTAGGGAGGGAGGGATAAAGGGAGGGAGGGAGGGGTGGGTTGGAGCAATTGGAGCGTCTCTCTCTAACCCAGAGGCTGATCATGTGTAACACTGGTGACTTCCACTGTTCCCGTTTTCACTGCCGTCTCCTGAGGCCTTCCTGCCCTGCTTCCTGAGCTCCCCAGGGCCTGGACACTGCTTCAGCTGGCTGCTTTTGCCTCCCTCTCGGAGGCCATCAGCAGCTGCCTGCATTTTGGCACACGTGCAGAGCCCCTCAGCTCTCAGATTCCGGCCTCCTGAGGGCCATCGAGTTCCTGGTGTGGCCAGAACACACTTAGCCTGTAGAATTCAGGGTGCCAGGAACATTGGTCTACTGGTTCTTCCCTAAAATTACTGAGGGAAAGAAGAGTTCTCTTCTGACGTGGTAGCTGAGCAGCTTTGTTCTGCAAGAGCTGCTTCCCTCTGTTCTAGTTTTGTTACCTGGGGATGAGAAGGATTTAATCAGGTCATGGACTCCTTCTTCAAAGGCCCTGTGCTCAGAGACATCAAGGTCTGCAATAGATCAGAGCTCTGGGGCTCTGATGAGTGCAGCAAATCACAGCTCCAGAGACCTTTCCTTCCTTTGTGCCAGGTCTGAGAGCTTGAACCTCAGCATCTCCATCTCTTCCAACTCCAAATAAAACCTGGTTCTTGTCTAAGTGCCCTTTGTGGAGTGAGATTTCAGAGCAGGGCTCGTGGCTGCCCTCAGTGACCTTGAGGACAGCGTGTGGTGTCCCTGCCTCACAGGCAGGATGCTGCTCTGAAGCAGCACCTTGGTTTCTGCTTGCAGATATGGAGAGAGCTCTTCTCACCGCTCCATGCACTGAATTTTGGGATTGGTGGAGACACCACGGGCCACGTTCTATGGAGACTGAAGAACGGTGAACTGGAGAACATTAAACCCAAGGTACGAGCTGCAGAGTTAGTGGGGATGTCCAGGTGTGCAGTGAAGGTCACCTGCAGCTGCAGGCCTGGCAAAGTGGCTGAGGGCAGTGGGCAGTGCCAGCCCCGGGGCTGAACTCTTAATCCTGACTCTCCCTGCAGCTCCCTGGCCACAGATGATGTTTATGCAGGGATTTCAGGGTCATCAGCCCTGTTAGCGCTTGGCTCTGGAAAAGCTGCAAACATTTTTCTCTCCTTGCAGGTCATTGTTGTTTGGGTTGGAACAAATAACCACGAAAACACAGCAGAAGAAGTCGCAGGGGGAATCGAGGCCATCGTGCGCCTGATAAACACCCAGCAGCCACAGGCCAAAGTGATCGTGCTGGTGGGTCCCTGCTCCCTGGGCTGTGCCTCTGGCTGTACCTCTGCCTTACTGGGAGTCACTGGGTGCCAAAGTGATCGTGCTGGTGGGTCCCTGCTCCCTGGGCTGTGCCTCTGCCTCACTGGGAGTCACTGGGCGGTGCTGGGAGGGCAGTCCCCCGATCTGTCCTCTGCTTTGTGCCTCCCCTCGCTGGCTTGGCATTGCAGGAGCCCTCCTTTGGCCCTCCCAGAGCTGGGTGCACTCATTCCCAGTAACTATCCCACTTACCAATGTTGCTGAGGAAATCCTGTGAGGGGAAAATAGGTGCCCAAATCCCAGTTGGCATTGGGAATCCTGGTTGGCTTCCTTGTCCTAAGGATGCTGCTGCCTGTCTTGCTGAGGAGCTGAAAGTGAATGGCAAGAGCACAAGCTGATCCATTTAAAAAATAAAAGAAAGCAGTTTCCCTGCCAGCCAGTGCTTGGAGCTCATCTGGCTCCTTCACTTGCATTTCACATTAGCCCCAATTCAAGGATGATTTCCTCTTGTCACAGACATCCTAAATCTTGAATTGGAAGGGAAAGCAGGGCTCCTGATGCCATCAGAGCATCAAAGCTCTTTTCTGCCTCCTCTCGTGCCAGGGCCTGCTACCTCGTGGAGAGAAGCCAAACCCTCTGCGGCAGAAGAACGCCAAGGTGAACCACCTGCTGAAAGCCTCGCTCCCCAGACTGCCCAACGTGCAGCTGCTGGACGTGGACGTGGGCTTCGTGCACTCGGATGGCACCATCTCCTACCACGACATGTTCGACTTCCTGCACCTGACGGGCGGGGGCTACGCCAAGGTCTGCAAGCCCCTCCACGAACTGATCATGCAGCTGCTGGAGGAGACCCCCGAGGAGAAACGAGCTGCCCTGGCCTGAGGCTGCTGTCAGCGTGGAGAGCATCATCCAGCCCATCAGATCAGTTCTGTCACTGGCACTACAGAATCCTTCTTTCTTAAAGCACTTTCCATTGTAGAATGTTACCGGATGTCCGTACCTAGTGTTTTGAGGGGGAAGGCTCATGTTTAACTGGTCTTGTACATACGAGGGCCGGCTGGGTTGGTTTTATTGCAGGAGGGAATTAGCTGAAGAAGAGTTTTACTTTTAAACCATTCCTCATTTGAAACGAGAACAGGACTGTCACTCTGTGCCCCTCATGTCTTGTTGCCCTGTGGTTGTCCTAGACCCCCTGTAGCCTGTCCGACAGCCCGCTCCTGGCTCACCGTTCCTGGCTGCAGCCATCGTGCTCTGTGTATTTGCCTGGGAACAAGAATCACATTCCACTTGCAAAAGCCAGAACAGATGCATTTTTCCAAACTCGGTTCCACCTTCTAGGCGGTTTTGGGTTTTTTTGTTCGGGGTTTTTTTTGTTTGTTTGTTGTTTGTTTTACTGAGGGGGGTTAAATGACACGTGTTGCTTTCTCACTCCTTTCTGAAGCAGCTTAAAAACTGGAATTCAGAAATTTAAAGAAGCAAACAGTTACCTGAACTCGTGTAACACTCCCCAGTGCTTGTCTTGTGCTCGTTTCCCCAGTCCTGCTAGCGGGGGCTCCTTCCCTCCCACGCAGCTCTCCTGGGGCACCTTCCCCTCCTCCCACGCAGCTCTCCTGGGAATGCTCCCATTTGGGTGCTGCTGCTGGCCCCTGCTCCTGCTGCCCGTGATGTTGCTGGCTTTTAGCAGTTGCTCAGTGTAGGATTTTAATGATCCAGTAATTGGCAGTCACTTCCTCACTCCTCTGGAACTGACAGACATCCTTCCGAGGTGCCCGGGCTCTTTGCAGGTTTTTTTTTTTCTATTTTTTTATTAAGTATGACTGTTACATCCTTTTTTTTCTAAAGCAAACCCACATGAAGAGCCCCTGGCTGCAAGGCCTAAATCACTCTGAAGCTTTACAGATAGCAAGGTGTATATTTCCTTATCACTACTGGTTTACTTGTATAAACATTTTATTTGAGCAACTACAGCCTCTTAGAGTAAAAAGTGGAGTTAAGGCGTAGCTTCTCCTGCCCTGGACACTGTTCCTCACCTCGAGCAAGGGAGCCAGGTGGGCAGGTGCCCTCCTAAAGGGCTGTGGCTCAGTGGAGTTTTGGTTTGGTTTGTAGTTCAGAGGGCTGGTTGTAGCGAAACAACTTTTCATTTCAAACTGAGACCTTCTCTTCCAGAAAGAAACGGTTTGGACCTGAGAAGCAGAGCCCTAGATGAATTGATGACTTGCAAATAACCTATTTTAAACCAAAATCTGTTCCTCCCTGCCTTACCTGCCAGAGCTGGAGCTCAGTGGTGCCACGCTGGGTTTGTGCTTCCCGCGGGAAGCCAGGCAGGTAAACCTGGGAGGAACAGCTTCACTCCGTGCTCCAAGGGAGGGTGTTCAGGTGTCAGGTGGCTCTGCTGAAGCCCATAGGTACTGTACATAGTCTGTCTGCCCTTTGCTGTAGCCAAGGGGCTGGTGTGTAACTCTGACCTAGCGTTGAGGAATCCCCTAACGTCCCACCTCGTCCCCCTCCTCCTGTAGGTTTGATCATAGCAGGATTCCTGCCTGGATTGCATGCATAGTGTGTGTTTTGTTTCCAGTATATGTGATCTACACACAGATGAAGGAAAGGTGAAGCATTCCCCTGGCCAGGATCAGACACAGGGAGCTGCAGAGTGCCATGGAGAGGAGGGATCACATCCTGCCCCCATGATCCAGAGCAGGGGTGCTGCTCCCTGCAGCTCCATGGCCTTGCAGGGCAGGCTTTGAGAGAACACTGCTCATGCTTCCCATAGGCTTCTGGCTGGAAGTACTGGGGAAGGGCAAGTGGAAAATCAGATGTTAAAAGTGCAGTGCAGTGGAGAGTTCCTGGGGAAGGGTTTATCCCATCCCCAGCCCCCTCAGGGAGCCGGGATAAAACCCGTTCTTGCTCCCTGAGAGCTTTCCCTCTCCAGGCTTGTGAGAAAAGGCCGTGTGCTTGTTTAATCTCTGCATCCCTGCTCCCTTCCCTCCCTGCTGCTGCTGCTGCATTTGGCTGAAGAGATGCTAACCAGGAATGTACTCTGCAGTAAAGCTCTGGCTTCGCTCGGCACCCTGTGCTCGCTGGGAGCCAGCCCCTGGGCAGGGTGCCGAGTGGCCCAGGGAATTTGGCAGGCTCCGGCGCCACCGGGGAGGCTCTGCTGGCTCTGCTTAGGCTTGGCTTGCTGAGGTGCCATGCTCTGTGCTGGTTCAGTGCTCTCGGCTCTGCTTGTTGCTGCCTGGCAGGAAACTGCCCCGCTCACCTGAGAGGTGTCGTGGGCGAGAGGAGATGTGCCTCCTGCTCACCCCGTGCTGAAATCCGAGTGCCTCCTGTGAGAAAACTTCAGTTCCAGCTCTGGATGTCCCTCGGGACGGGGCTGGGCTGGGGTTGTGGCCTGCTCTGAGTGAGCATGTCCAGTTTCGTGTTTATGCAGCAGAGAGGAGAACAAACAAAAGATGTGAAATGACAGAGTTGTGAGGTGCCGGGGGAGGGTGAGGCAGGAGCGGGGAGGCCCCCATACCTCCCCTCGCTGCCCACCCACTGCCCCGAGCCTTCCCCGGGACACAACCTTTGTGATTCTGCTTTGGCAAAAATGCATCGGCTGGTAGAAGTCACTGTTAGTGCATATTTCGATATAAATGTCAATGTTTCACCAACCGTGTCGCAGCCTGTGTGTGTGTGTGTGCCCAGCCGTCTCCTGCCCTGTCTCGGTCACTTCTGGAGGTCTCCATGGGGCCAGGCAGGTGCTGCCAAAGCTCCCACTGCGCCTCTGGGAGTCGTGCTCAGCCAGATCCTTGCTCCTCGTTCAATTCCTGCTTCCCCCCACTCCGTCTGGGGCTGGTTTTGTCTGTTTTCCCTCCTTTCCCCGTGCAGATCTGGGTGCTGCACCCAAACCTGCGAGCACGGTGCTGCAGGTGGAGGGCACTGGTTGATTTTGGCCCTCGACAGGACATCGGCTGGTGCTGGATTCCCGAGTGATTTATCTCGAGTGGCCCTGGAGCAAGCAGGGAATGCACATCCCCACGCAACCCCGCTCACAGCCATCCTGCAAGAGGCGGCTCGAGTTCCGTCAGGGCCGAGGAGCCGGCCGGAATTCTGCTTCTCTTCCCACATGTCTGTCCCTGGGGTTGTCCCATCTGCCGCCAGCGCCGCCACCTGCACCTGGAAACCGCGGGCAGACTGTCCAGACTGGGATCCTCAGGGACAGGAGGGCCCGGAGAAATAAAGTGCACAATAGCAGCAGTGCCTTGTCTCGTGGCGTTTGTCCCGTGGAGCACAGCAGGAAGCTGGTGGTGGCAGCAATCCTGGATATCAGAGCCAGCCCAGGAAGTGGCTCTGAGTGAGGTGACACGGGGCTGAGCCCCTTCAGAGGGGGATTTTAAATCAAAACCCCCAGCTGCAGGCAAATAAAATGTGATAGAGAGGTCACAGAGCTGTGGGAGAGAGGCCTGGAGGGCTCAGCAGCAGCTGGGATGGGGGGTGTTTTGGGATACACTCCAAAAATGCACTGTGGCATCACTGCCGCTTCCCCCAAGCATGGGAAAAAAGTTACTCTGAATTATTCCATCTCTGGTGGTGAAGGGTGCAACAAATGAGAGAGGCTGCAGGAAGCCCGGGAGGAATGCGGAGAGCAGCAGGAGAAGGGGATGGAGCAGACCCATCCCTTCCCTGCCAGGATTCTTCCATGTCCTCACGGGCTTTAGGGAGGTGGGCAGGGGGTTTGGGTGGGCGTCTGGAATGCTGCATGGCTTCCCTGTTGGGGCAGGGGCTCCATGTGGGGTCTCCTGTGGAGCAGGGGCTATGCAGGACAAGGCTGCCCTGCAGCGTTCCAGAGGGGGCAGGATCTGCCCTACAGAGCCGGGCTTTTTCTGTGGGGTTCCGCAGGATCCCATGTGGAGCAGGGGCTCCCCTTTGGAGCCGGGGTCCTATAGAGCCATGGGGGTCCCCTATAGAGCCATGGGGGTCCCCTATAGAGCCATGGGGCTCCCCTGTACAGCCAGGCTTCCCCTGCGTGGTCCCATATGGAGCAGGGACTGCCTTATGGGGTTTTACATGGGACAGGGGCTGCCCCATAGGACAGGGCATCCCCTGTGTGCTTCCCCATGGAGCCGGGCTTCCCCGGCGGGGTCGCGCACGGAGCTCGGTGCCCCGGGGCGGGGGTTACCGGCCGGGCGGTCCCCGAGCTCGGACCGGTACCCCGGTTCGGGTCAGTTCCCCTGGGTTCGGGCCGGTCCCCCCGGGCTCGGGTCGGTCCCCCCGGGCTCGCGTCGGTCCCGGGTTCGGGCCGGTCCCCCCGGGCTGGGGCCGGTTCTCCGGGTTCGGGTGGGTCCCCTGGGCTCGGCCCGGTCCCCCCGGGTTCGGGTCGGTTCCCCCGGGTTCGGGTCGGTTCCCAGGGTTCGGGTCGGTCCCTCCGGGCTCGGCCCGGTCCCCCCGGTTCGGGTCGTCCCCCGGGGCCGGGGCGGGGGTTACCGGCCGGGCGGTCCCAGAGCTCGGACCGGTACCCGGGCTCGGGTCAGTTCCCCTGGGTTCGGGCCGGTCTGCCCGGGCTCGGGTCGGTCCCCCCGGGCTCGCGTCGGTCCCGGGTTCGGGCCGGTCCCCCCGGGCTGGGGCCGGTTCTCCGGGTTCGGGTCGGTCCCCCCGGTTCGGCCCGGTCCCCCGGGGTTCGAGTCAGTCCCGTCGGGGCTCGGGTCAGTCCCGGGTTCGGGCTGGTCCCCCCGGTTCGGGTCGGTCCCCCGGGGCTCGGGTCGGTCCCGTCGGGGCTCGGGTCGGTCCCCCCGGTTCGGGTCGGTCCCCCGGGGCTCGGGTCGGTGCCGGGTCCGGCCCGCTCCCCCCGCCCCCCCCGCCGCGTCACTTCCCCGGCCGGGCGCTCAGCGCGCGCCGGGCCTGACGTCACCGCCGGTCCGTGTTTACCGCGGTGCGGAACGGGAAGGGGAGAGGAACCGGGACCGGCACCGGCACCGGGACCGGCACCGGCAGCGGCTCCGGCAGCGGCTCCGCGCCCCGCCACAGCGCCCGGCCCCGCTCCGGCCCGGCCATGGCGCACGGCCCCGGCTGAGCGCCCCGTCCGTCCCGTCCCTTCCCGTCCCGTCCGTGCCGTCCCGCCCCGCGGACCTTGGCCGGGGATGCTGGCGGGATGTCGGGCGCCGCGGCGGCCGTGCTGGCCTGGGCGCTGCTGGCCGGGGCGCTGCTGCCCCCGCCGCCCGTCCGGCCCCAGCCCCTGCCCCGCGGCGACCGCGAGGTGCACGAGAAGGAGGCGCAGTTCAACACCACCTACAGCGACTGGGTGCACGCCAACCTGCTCAACATCTACGCCTTCAACCACAGCGTCCGCAGGAACCGGGTGAGCCGGGGTGGGCAGCGCCGCCGCGACCCCCGCGGGCTCCGCGCCCCCCGGGCCGTGCGGGGTGCGCGGGGCACGGCAAGCCCTGCCACGGCGGCCGGGCAAAGTCCAGCCTTGCTCCGGAGCCAGCGCGGCCCGACCCGCCCGGGCAGCGGCTCAGCTGTGCCTGTCCCTGCAGACCGAGGGCGTGCGGGTGTCCGTCAATGTCCTCTCGGACCAGAAGGACCAGCCCGTGCTCTTCGTGGTGAGGCAGAAGGAGGCGGTGGTCTCCTTCCAGGTGCCGCTCATCCTCCGGGGCCTGTGAGTACCGGGGGGTGGGCAGGAGTTCCCTAGGCTGGGATTCACCAGGCAGGAGTTCCCCAGGCTGGGATTCACCAGGCAGGAGTTCCCCAGGCTGGGATTCACCAGGCAGGAGTTCCCCAGGCTGGGATTCACCAAACAGGAGTTCGACAGGATGGGATTCACCAAACAGGAGTTCCCCAGGCTGGGATGCCCACTCAGGAGTTCCCCAGGCTAGGATCCACCAAACAGGAGTTCCCCAGGCTGGGATGCCCACTCAGGAGTTCCCCAGGCTGGGATTCACCAGGGAGGAGTTTGACAGGATGGGATTCACCAGGCAGGAGTTCCCCAGGCTGGGATTCACACCCAGCAGTTCCCCAGGCCGGGATGCCCCAGGCAGGGTCCCTGGGAGGGGCTGCTGGGCACACTCCTGGGCTCAGCTGGGCTCTCCCTGCCCAGGTACCAGCGGAAATACGCGTACCAGGAGGTGAGCCGCACGCTGTGCCAGCCGCAGACCAAGGCCGAGGTGGAGACCCAGCACTTCTACGTGGATGTGTCCACGCTGTCCCTCAACACCTCCTACCAGCTGCGGGTCACGCGCGTGGAGAACTTCGTGCTGCGGTGAGGGGAGCCCCGCGCCCTTCTGCCCTTCCCTGCCCGCTGCCCGTGGGGGCTGCAGGGGCTGTGGACCCCCCTCGCCACCCATCTCTGTGCTCTCTGCAGGACCAATGAAAGGTTCAGCTTCAACGCCACGGCCGCCCAGCCGCAGGTGAGGCAGCCAGCACGGCGTGGCACGGGGGGCTGCAGCCAGGAGAGGAGAGGAGCGTGGCCCCCGTGGCAGCAACGGGCCCTCTGTCCCCACAGTACTTCAAGTACGAGTTCCCCGAGGAAGTGGACTCGGTGATCGTGAAGGTGACCTCAGCCATGGCCTTCCCCTGCTCCGTCATCTCCATCCAGGACATCCTGGTAGGTCGGGGCAGTGCTCTCCTCTCTGGGTGACGCGTGGTGCCCGGCGGGGCTGACAGCCCCTCTGCCCCCACAGTGCCCTGTCTACGACCTGGACAACAACGTGGCCTTCATCGGGATGTACCAGACCATGACGAAGAAGGCGGCCATCACCGTGCAGGTGGGCACGGGGCTGTGCCAGGGGGCTGAGCTGTGCCCAGTCCCTCCCTGGTGCTGCAAAGGATGTCCCTGGGACAGCCTCTGGCATGGGAGACGCCCTGGTGGGCTCTGCTGACCCCTGTTTCTTGCTGCAGAAGAAGGATTTCCCCAGCCACAGCTTCTACGTGGTGGTGGTGGTGAAGACGGAGGACGAGGCGTGCGGGGGGGCTCTGCCCTACTACCCCCTCTCCAAGAATGCCTCTCCAGGTTTGCAGCGGGGCTGCCGCCGTGTGTGGGGATGAGCTGGGGACGGGGCAGAGAGCTGAGCCCTGTCCCTGCCTTCTTCCAGATGAGCCCGTGGATCAGCACAACCGGCAGAAGACCCTGGAGGTGATGGTGTCACCTGCCATCACCTGTGAGTCTGGGGGGGCTGGGGGTGCTGGGCTCTGTGGGGACCCTGGCAGGGTCCCCGAGGTGCCAGCCCCACTGAGGGCCTGTCCTGGCTCTGCACAGCCGAGGCCTACGTGCGCAGTGTTCTCTTCTGCCTCGGCATCTTCCTCTCCTTCTACATCCTCACGCTGCTCATCGCCTGCTGGGAGAGCTGCCGGTGAGTGCCCGGGTGCCCGTGCCCCTCTGGGTGCTGAGCCCGTGGGCACAGCCCTGCTGGGGGCCCCGGGGCTGTGTCACCTCGCCCCAGCAGTGGCACAAACTGGCCCTTCCCTCGGCAGGCAGCACAAGAGGAAGGGGCTCCTGGCAGCCATGGATTCGCCCAGCCTGGACACAGGTGAGGGCTGGAGGCAGCAGCCAGCAGCATGGAGGGGTCTGCCTGGGGAATTCCTCGTTGTTCTGCCCTCTTGAGCCTGTGGCAAAGCCTCTGCCTCTCAGCAGAATCCCCCTGAGTCCCTGGGGATAAATCCCGGTGTCAGGGAGGCAGGGAGGTCCCAGCTGTGGGGCTGGCAGGGCTGTGCTGGGGCTTTCCATCTCACCAGGTCTATCTCTTTCTTCTCGTGGCTTTCCGGGAACTCCCAGCGTCACTCCTGGGTAGGTGCCAGCTCTGTCCTTGGCTCTGAGCTCACTCCGTGCCAGGGCAGGGGTGGTGGCAGCTGCTTTGTGCCCAGTGCCCTGGGACAGGGGTGCCACAGAGCGTGACGGGGACGCTCCTGTCCCTCAGGTCACTCCCGTGGCATCCCCGACTCCTTCCTGAACCACGGCCCCTACGACAGCTACGGTTACGGCTCCTTCGGTGAGTGCCACACGCTGTCCCCTGTCCCTCACCCCCTGCCCGTGGGCCGTGCCCACCCTCTGCCTGTCCTTGTCCTTGCAGGGAACGGCTCCTCCAGCAGCACCGAGGGCATCACAGACAGCCTGGGCTCAGCAGAAGTCTCCTACAGTTACGTGGGTGAGTTGCTGGGCCGCCGGTGTGGCCGCAGCCCTGCGGAGCCTCGTGCCCGGCGCCATCCTGGCTCTGTCCCCTCCATCTCCGGGAAGGGTCCTGGGGCTGCTGGCCCCTCCACGCAGCCCCCAGCGGGGTTCCCATCTGTGGCACACCTCGGGGAGCTCTGCTTCAGTAACTCTGGCTTTCCTTTGAAGGGCAGGAGCAGTTCAAGCGGCGCACGCCCTCCGCCCCGACGAGGCCGCTGAGCATTCCCATGGGTAGATGCTGGTACCGGGCAGGGTTGGGCCAATCAGGGCGAAATCTGCCCAGCCCTAGGCTGTGCCCGGGGCACAGAACCCCCGCTCCCCTCCCTCAGAGCAGCACATTGTCCCCCTGGCCCTCGGTGTTCCCAGCAGAGCCCCGGGGAACAGGCACGGGGCAGTGCTTGCCCACGTGGGCACAGCCACCACCTGTCCCAGGGCAGGGCTGTAGGGAGCTGAAACCTGTCCAGCCCAGTGGTTAATTGGGGCTGATTGGGGTTCGGGGGCGGGCCCCGAGGCGGGCTGGCCCGGGGGCTGTGCTGATGGCCCTGGCTGGCTGCAGGGGAGCGCTCCCTGGAGAACGTGGCCGGCCGGCCGCGCCTGGACTCGCTCAGCTCCGTGGAGGAGGACGACTACGACACGCTGGCCGACATCGACTATGACAAGAACGTCATCCGCACCAAGGTGCGTGTCCCCCCAGCCCCCAGCGTGTCCCCGCTGGCCAGGCAGGCCCCTGACCCCCCTCTCCCTCCAGCAATACCTGTGCGTGGCCGACCTGGCGCGCAAGGACAAGCGGGTGCTGCGGAAGAAGTACCAGATTTATTTCTGGTGAGTGGGAGGCAGTGGGGAGGGGGGCAGCCAGCAGTGTCCCAGCCTGGGGCGCACCTCAGGGACCCCCTGACAGCCCCACCCTCTCCCAGGAACATCGCCACCATCGCTGTCTTCTACGCCCTGCCCGTCATCCAGCTCGTCATCACCTACCAGACGGTGAGTGTGGCCAGTGAGGGGCTCCGGGGAGCTCTGGGGGCTGCACTCCCAAACTCTGCTCCCTGGGAGCCCCCTGTGCGCCTCACCCTGCTCGTGCCCGCAGGTGGTGAACGTCACTGGCAACCAGGACATCTGCTACTACAACTTCTTGTGCGCCCACCCGCTGGGGAACCTCAGGTGGGCTGGGGGGACGGTGGAGGCTGGCTGGGGGTCCCCTGTGCCCAGGGCTGGGCTGCAGCGGGACCCCAGGGAGGGAGGGGCTCCACAGCACCCACGCTGGGACTGGCCCCTTGCAGCGCCTTCAACAACATCCTGAGCAACCTGGGCTACGTGCTGCTGGGTTTGCTCTTCCTGCTGATCATCCTGCAGCGCGAGATCAACTACAACCGCGCGCTGCTGCGCAACGACGCCCACGCCCTGGTGAGGGACAGGGCTGCCCGGGGGGCTGGAGCTGCCTGCTGGGGCTCAGCCTGCCGGGACCCCCTTCCCTCCCTCTCCTCTGCCCCGCAGGAGTGTGGCATCCCCAAGCACTTTGGGCTCTTCTACGCCATGGGCACCGCCCTCATGATGGAGGGGCTGCTCAGCGCCTGCTACCACGTCTGCCCCAACTACACCAACTTCCAGTTCGGTGAGTGCCAACCCCCCCAAGTCCCTCCCCACCCACAGCGGGGCCGCCCACGCCCCCTCACCGCCGTGCCCCCCCAGACACCTCCTTCATGTACATGATCGCGGGGCTCTGCATGCTGAAGCTCTACCAGAAGCGCCACCCGGACATCAACGCCAGCGCCTACAGCGCCTACGCCTGCCTGGCCCTCGTCATCTTCTTCTCCGTGGTGGGCGTGGTGAGTGCTCAGGGGGGCGCTCGGGGAGGGGGGCTGCTTGTCCCCGCGGCTCACTGCCCGCCCCCCGCGCTCCCTGCAGGTCTTTGGCAAGGGGAACACGGCCTTCTGGATCGTCTTCTCCGTCATCCACATCGTGGCCACACTGCTGCTCAGCACCCAGCTGTACTACATGGGGCGCTGGAAGCTGGGTGAGGATGGGCACCGGGAGCGAGGTGGGAGGGGACAGTGTGGTGGCCCCCCAGGAGGAGTTGTCACCTCCCCTGTCCCCGCAGACTCGGGCATCCTGCGCAGGATCCTGCACGTGCTGTACACGGACTGCGTGCGGCAGTGCAGCGGGCCCATGTACGTGGTGAGTGCTGGCACCAGGGCCTCCGGCTCTGCAGAGACCCTCCCCGGCAGCCCCCCCAGCACAGCCTCCCCTGGTCCCTCACAGCCCCCTCCTCTTCTGCAGGACCGAATGGTGCTCCTGGTCATGGGGAACATCATCAACTGGTCACTGTGAGTGCAGAGCTGGGCACGTGGCAGATCCCACCCTGCTTCTCCCCGTCCCTGCTGCCGCCCCCACCCCTCTCCTGTCCCTCCGTGGGGCTGGGCTGAGGACTGGCAGCTGTGAGCCCAGCATGGCAGGTCCCCCTGCAGCTGTGGCACCCCGGAGTCCCCACGTGCTGCCTGATCTCCTGGGGGCTGCAGACATGCTTTGGGGACAGTGGGGTATGGCAGGGGCACCCCCAGGCTGACCCCAGTGCCTGTCCCTGCCTCCCCAGCGCTGCCTACGGCCTCATTGTCCGCCCCAATGATTTTGCTTCCTACCTGCTGGCCATCGGCATCTGCAACCTCCTCCTCTACTTCGCCTTCTACATTATCATGAAGGTGGGAGCTCAGCCCTCAGCCCCCAGGGGCCCAGAGGGCAGGCAGGACGGGGGTGGGCACTGCTACCAGCTCCTGCCCGCCCGCTGACCCCGGCCTCTCCCGCAGCTCCGCAGTGGCGAGCGCATCAAGCTCATCCCCCTGCTCTGCATCATCAGCACCTCCGTGGTCTGGGGCTTCGCCCTCTTCTTCTTCTTCCAGGGGCTCAGCACCTGGCAGGTGAGCAGAGGGTGGCACAGGCAGCGGGGCGGGCAGGGTGGCCGTGGGCAGCACGGTGACGCTGGCCCTGTGCCCGGCAGAAAACACCAGCTGAATCCCGGGAGCACAACCGTGACTGCATCCTGCTCGACTTCTTTGACGACCACGACATCTGGCATTTCCTCTCCTCCATCGCCATGTTCGGCTCCTTCCTGGTGAGTGCTGGTTCCACTGTCACGGCAGCCGCTGTGCCCAGGTCAGCAGTGCCCTGCTCCCCTCACTGCCCTCGCTCCACAGGTGCTGCTGACGCTGGACGATGACCTGGACTGTGTCCAGCGGGACAAGATCTACGTTTTCTAGGAGCCTGCAGCCACCCGCTGCCCTGGGACTGTGCCAAACTGCAGCCCTGGGAGGGGCACCCGCCCCTGGGGAGGGATGTCTGCGCTGCAGGTCCTGCCAGCCACTCTGTCCCCCTCCCCACACAGCCCTGGGGTCCTGGTTTGCCTCCTCCCCGCCAGCCGGGTCCCATCCCTGGGCCCGCCACAGCCAAAAACGGGGCTGGGGGGCCACCAGAGCATCCGTCCTCTGTGTCAGGTGACACTGGAAAAGGTGCTGCTGCTGCTCCGTGTCCGTGTGCCCGTGGGCACAGTGGGGGGACCGGAGCCAGCGCCGTGCCAGCAGCCCCGTGGCCCCCCGAGCACGTGGGTGTGGGTCTCTCTTCAGTGCCTGAGTCGAGTGGGTGGGAGCTGGGGGTGCGTGGGGCCAGCACGGTGCTGGCAGTGGCCGGAGAGTGGCTCGTGTCCCCTCCAGCGTCCCAGGAGGGGTGGCCACAGCGGGCCCCGTCGCTCCCCGCTGAGGTGCCGCGCTCCCCGCGCGCGGATCTGCTGGGAAGGGACTCTCATTAAAGTGTCTGCACTTTGCCCCTGTGCCTGCTGCCGTGGGGCAGCTGCCCCCCGTGTCCCTTCTCCCCACGGGCTTTTGGGAGAGGGGAGATGCTGCAGGGGCTGGGAAAGCAGTGCCCTGCAGAGCACATGGGGGGGTGGCTGTGGGTCACAGGCACCCCACGGGTGGGTCAGGGGTGCTCGGTGAGACCCACTTCGTGGGCAGCAAAGTTCCCTGGGGGCTGGGGCGTGCTTGCCCAGGGAGGGGTAGAGGGAATCCCGGGACGTGCGGGCTGCCCAGGCGCGGTGCCCGCGGGATGCCGCAGCCGGTCCCGGCAGCCCCGAGCGGGCTCCGTGGGTGTCACCCGGGCGGGGGGACCCTGCGGCCGGCCCGGCTCCCGGCGGTGAGCGCACGGGAAAACCAGCCATGAAGTCAGAGCAGGAGCCCTCGGCGCTGCCGCCTGCCTATAAAAGGATTTACTCCATCAGCCCCCGGCCCGGTTCCGCCCTGGCCCCGGCCCCGCTGGGGCGGAGGAACGCGGGGAATGCTCGAGCACGGGCTTTCGTCGCTGGTTTTCGGAGTCTTTCCCCAAATATGGTGCCTGGGATGGAGTCATGGAGCGCTGCGGGGCCGGGCGCCCCGGGAGGGAGGGTTCGGGGGGGGCCGGGCTCCGCGCCCCGCTGACATCACCGGCCCGCCGCTCGCCTTTTAGCACAAGGTCGGGGTCCCCCCGGGCAGTGCGCGGGTCCCGAGCCCAGCATCGCCCTCGCTCCGTCCGCAGCCGCTTGTAAGTCCGGCCGCGGGGGTGGGGGGCGGCGGGGAGGGTCCCCGGGGTGGCAACGCCAGCCCCCGGCACGGGGGTGCTGCTCCCGGGATGGGGACCCGGTACCTGGGGGAGAGAAACCGCCCCGGGACTGCGGCTCCCCGGGATGGGAGATGGGGATGCTGCTCCCCGGGATGGGACGTGCTCCCCGGGACAGGGATCCTGCTCCCGGGGATGGGGATGCGGCTCCCCGGGATAGAGATGCGGCTCCCCGGGATGGGGATTCTGCTCCCCGGGATGGGGATGCGGCTCCCCGGAGGAGGGTCGGGCTCCCCTGCTCGGGCTGGGGACACTGCCGGGGTTCTGTCCTGCTCCTCCGCTCAGGACCCGCTCCAGGCGGGGCCGTACGGCCGCGGGTCCCCGCGGTAGCCGGCGGGGCCGTGCGGGGCTCAGGGCAGCGATGGAGGGGCAGCTCCAGCCCCCAGCGCCCGCTTCTGCCCCGTGCTCGGCGGGGACGGGCTCAGGGCTGGCGGGCTCGGGGCTGGCAGTGCCATGTGGCCGTGGGTGACCCCTCTGAGCCAGCTCGGGGCAGGGCATGGAGCCGGACTGGCTCCGGGGCGTCTGCGGCATCACGGCATGTGCCCATGGGCGCAGGCTGGGCACAGGCTGCCCCTAGGGCTCCTGGGGCATCACCTCATAAATCGCGGGGCTCGGGGGCACCCTGCACTGCTGGCAGCAGGCGGGGCTGTGTCCTGCCTGCACCGAGCTGTGCCAGGTGTGAGCCCAGCGGGCAGCAGGAGCCCGCTGTGATGTGGGACATCCCCACGGCTCCGGAGACACCCGGAGGCTCCTGCCAAGAAGGAGCCGGGCAGGGAGGAGCCATGCCAGCTCCACCAAAGGCTTGGCTGCCGCTCCCAGAGCCTCTCCCTGCTGGCATCTTCCTTGGCATCCTCCCTGGCAGCCTCGGGGCCTGCCGGCAGCCGGCTACCTGCCATCAGTGCCCGCAGCATGTCCTTACAAGGGCACGGGCACGGCTCCCGCTGCTCCCACCCTCCTCCCCGGCTCCCGGGCCTGCCGTGCCAAGGCCATCCCACGGCCACCCTGCTGTGCCACAGCCTCGGCGTGGTCACCCTGCTCCCCAGGTCCTGGCATGGGTCACACCAGGGACAATGCCAGCCAAGAGCTGGCAAGGGACAGGGACGAGGCAGCTCCTGGGCAGGCTGAGCTGGGCATGAGGCGTCTCTGCCAGGACACCAAGCGTCTGTCTGGGCACAGTTTGGAGGTCACGGTGGTGAATTTTCCTCCAAACACACCTGGATGGAGCTGAGGGGCTGTTGCCTGGAGAGGGAAGCGTCGGAAGGGCTCGTCCCCACTGCGGCAGCGTGGCAGGCAAATGTCACAGTGGTGTCCCTGGGTAGGGGACAGCATCTGACTGTCCCCGTCGTGCCACCAGGTGTGCCACCACCGCAGCCATGGCGAACAAAGGGCCAGCCTACGGCATGAGCAGGGACGTGCAGTCCAAGATCGAGAAGAAGTACGACGACGAGCTGGAGGAGCGGCTGGTGGAGTGGATCGTGGCGCAGTGCGGGGCCGCCGTGGGGCGCCCGGAGCGGGGCCGCCTGGGCTTCCAGGTCTGGCTGAAGAACGGCATCGTAAGTGGCAGCGGGGGCAGCTCGGGGGGCAACACCGGGAACCGCCAGAGCAGCACAGGGGGCTCGGGGGGCAACACCGGGAACTCCGAGGGCAGCACGGGGGGCTCTGGGGCAGCACGGGGGGCTCGGGGAGCAATACGGGGAGATCCAAGAACAGCACAGGAGCTCCGGGGGCAGCACAGGAGTCGCCGAGGGCAGCACAGGGGTCGCCGAAGGCAGCACCTGGAACTCCAGAGGCAGCACCGGGAGATCCGAAGGCAGCACAGGAGGCTCCGAGGGCAGTGCAGCAGGCCCAGGCTCCCCTCTGTGGCAGGTGCTCAGCCGGCTGGTGAACAGCCTCTACCCCGACGGCTCCAAGCCCGTCAAGATCCCCGACGCGCCGCCCACCATGGTCTTCAAGCAGATGGAGCAGATCGCCCAGTTCCTGAAGGCGGCCGAGGACTACGGCGTGGTCAAGACAGACATCTTCCAGACCGTGGACCTGTTTGAAGGTGCGGCAGGGGGCAGTCGGGGCTGGGGGTCCCGGGGTCCCTGCGCTGTGCCCACCCTCACGCCCCTCTCTCCCTGGGCAGCCAAGGACATGGCAGCGGTGCAGAGGACGCTGATGGCCCTGGGCAGCCTGGCAGTCACCAAGAACGACGGGAACTACCACGGGGACCCCAACTGGTTCATGAAGTAAGCGGGGGAGTGCCGAGCTGGCCGCGGGGGCTCCCTGGTGTCTGGTCAGAGCTGGCTCTGCCCTACCCAGGAGCACACGGAACTGGGATGCCGAGCTTTCATCTGGGGAGGGATGCTGGGGATGGCGGGGGGCTCCTGGGCAGCCGGGGGTGCGGGTGCCCCACGGCCTGTCCCTGTGCCCCGCAGGAAGGCGCAGGAGCACAAGCGGGAGTTCACCGAGAGCCAGCTGAAGGAGGGCAAGAACATCATCGGGCTACAGATGGGCACCAACAAGGGGGCGTCACAGGCGGGCATGAGCTACGGCCGGCCCCGGCAGATCATCAGCTAGGCTCTCCCGTGCCGCCCCCAGCCCTCCCCAGCCGGGACCTCCGTCTCCGCTCCCCCCGGCCCAGCGCCAACGCCGATCCATTGGTATTTATTGAGGAGCATCCCCCCGCCAGCCCCCGCCCCCGGGCAGCCCCTGCCCCGGCCTCGCACCCCCGGGTGGGACCCTGGGGTGGCCCCCGGGGCCACCGCCCTGCCCGCACCAGCCCCGTGCCACCGCCGCAGAGATCCCTGCAATGGGGAGAAGAGAGAATCGGCCTCGGTTTTGTACTTGGTTTTTGTCAAAATTAAAAGGTTATATTCATCTAGCAGCGCGGCCTGGCGAGGTTTCCTGCTGCAGCTGGCCCACGGCACCTGGAGGGACAAAGTGCCTCTCCCTAAATGGGAGCTGCTCCTTCTGCCGCCTCCAAAGCCGGGAAAAACAAGGCTGGAGCTTGGATTCTCCCTGCCTGGCTTGGAAAACTCTGCCCTCTCCTTGCTGAACCGTGACAGCCACTTCTGTCCGTGCTCCTTCCAATGCTCTGGCCCAGCCCCTGCCTGGGGCAGCCCCTTTTACCCCAGGAGGGCACACAGCCCCCCAGAGGCAGCAGTCCCCCCACCCTGGCCCTGGGAGCTGCTGTGTGACACATTTTTCCACGGTGAGAAAGCTCTGTGAGGGCAGGAGAGTGACGGATGGGGGAGAGGAGGGTTTTTCAGGCTTTATTTGGAAAGCTACACAAAAGGGCTTTGCCGATTAAAAAACAAACCCCGGCTTTAAAAAAATAAACCACCCAACCCAAAGAGACGCGGACGAGCCAGCCCTGCTGAGATGAGCCACTGCCAGAGCAACTCAGCCTGCCCTGCCCAGCCCAAACCAGGCCCAGGGGTGCTCCTGTGCCCAGGGACACAGGGACAGCCCCACGCTGTCCCCAGACAGGCTGGCTCCTGCCTCCCCACCCCACAGCAGAGGAGGAATCAGCAATGTTGGAGCACGGGGGCAGGGAGAAACGCTGGTTGGAGATGAGTGAAACAACTCCTTGCTTCTAAACTGGGATAACTGGTGGGCAGGGGCCGGCTGCCAGCCCGGGAAAATGCCACTGCTGTGGGGGTCCCTGCCTGCAGAGGCGGCTGCTGGGGCCCTGCTGCATTTCCCAGGCTGGCTCTGCAGGAATCAGGGACACTGATTCTGTCCTGGCCCTGCTGCAGCAGCAGGAAGGGGCTCTGTGGGAATGGCACTCCACTCCCCACGCTGCCCTGAGCGTCCAGCAGGGCAGGCTCCAGCAGGAAAGGGTTTAAGGCTCGCTTTGTCTGCCAGGAGGAGGGAAGGGAAGCTCCCTTTCCAGTACCAGCCCTCTCTCCTGGCTTCCAAGCCATTTCCAGCTCCACCTCCCTCAGGACACAGTGGCAATGGTCCGTGCAGGCTCAGGAACGAGTCTGTGCTGCCCGAGCCCACCAGGGGAGGGCTCCAGCCCAGCCAGCCCCAGTCAGCAGGGCTGGTGCTCCCTGTCCTCCCCGAGGAGCTCAGCCGGTGCCTCCCGGCCCAGGAATCCCGTCCCAGTGGGAGCTGCCTCTTGGAAGCTCACAGCTCTGCCATTGCTGGAAAGTTTGGGCTGGCTGGGGCTCCAGGACCCCTCCTCTCCGTCCTGGGCAGGCTCCAGGTGCTCACACTCCATCTCAGCCTCCTCCACGTCCTTCTCCTGGTACAGAGGCACCGACTCCATCTCCAGGTCGCTCTCCAGGGCTCGGTGCTTCCTGCCCTGCTGGTACCACCTGCAGCTGCTGGGGCTGGAGCAGGCCAGGTCCAGCCCCACCTCGTTCCTCGTCAGGCAAACCTCCAGCATGTAGTAGAAAGTCCAGAACACGGCAAAGCATCCCAAGAGCAGGAGGGTCTGCAGAGGGAAACCCCTTCAAAAACACAGCCCTCAACCCGCTCAGGGCCCTGCCCACTGCCCAGCAGAGAGGGCACAGAGCAGGGCCTGCTCTTCCAGCTCCTCCTGGGCCATGCAGGGCTCCCAGCCTGCAGGCAGGCTCACCTTGAGGGTGTTGGCTGTGATGGTGTACCGCTGCTCCTCGGGGATGTCCAGCCCTGGGGGACAGGGCAGGGAGAAGTCACTGCTCAGGTACCTCCCACTCATGGCTTCCTCCAGCAGCCTGGGGACAGAGACACCCCGTGAGGCTCCCGTGGCTCGGGAGGCTCCAAAACAGGGTCTGCAGTGCCTCCTTCAGCACGCAGAGCTGTGCTCTGCAGCCCACGGCTGCCCTGTGGGGTGTGAGGGCAGCCCCAGCCCCACCTGGCAGCAACACGGCTCCAACCAGGCACTGCTCACAGGCAGGGATGAACCCTCAGCCCCCTCCCAGCTGGGGATGTGCTGTCCCACCTCTGCCTCTCCTTCATCTCCGCTGGGGACCAGGAGGAGCCGTACAGGGTCAGCTGCCACTGCCTCAGGGTGCCAGGCCTCAGGCTGTCATCTCCTGGGGAGGAAGCAGGCTGGTGCAGTGGGGAAATCAACCAGGCTAGGAGCTGGCAGCTCCCGGGGCACGGCACAGAGCTGCCAGCACTCCTGAGGGTCCCTGGGGCAGCACTCACCGATGTCCCTGAGGAGCAGCCTGTAGGTGCCCTGCGCCTCCTCGCCCCAGCAGCGCACCGTGGAGAAGGTCCAGTCGGAGAAGCCATTGGGGTCCCTGCCAGGGGGGAGAGGAAGCATCCCGTGAGGGGTCTGAGGGGTGGGCACGGCCCCAGAGCCCCCCCTGTCCCCTCGTGCTCACGAGTCCATGCTGCGGGTGGTCCCGATCAGGGACATCATCCCGCTGGGGCAGAAGAGCCGCATCTCCAGGTTGCCACGGCGAGGGTGGGTGATGGTGACAGTGACAGCCACGTGCTCCAGGGTCCTCATGCCAGACAGCTCCAGGTCGGCAGGGGTGACTGGGGAAGGGAAGGGGGGTTTGGCCAAGGCTTTGGGATGGAGTCCCCCGTGCCAGCCAGCCCCAGCGGGCCGTGGTGCCACTCCACAGGACACACACGCTGCCCCTGCCTCTTCCCAGCTGCCCTGCGTGGGGCTGGCAGCAGAAGCCAGGTGTCCAGCCCTTCTCCAGTGCTCCCAGCTCCAGGGATGCTGACCACAGCCCCCGTGCAGTGGGGAGGGCTGGGTGGGTGCTCCCAGCCCCTGCCAGGGGGACGTGGGCACATGCCAGGACAGGCAGGTCCCAGAGGCAGCAGTGTGCCCCGTGTGCAGCCCGCTGGGGCCGGGCAGGGCTGGGCCGAGCTCTCCTTGCCCCTGGCAGCCCGGAGCAGCCCCTGCTGCTCTGCACAGCCCGGCCAAGTCGGGAGCTGCAGCATTTCCTAACATGGGCAAAGGCAGCGGAGCGGCCCTGGCCGCTGCCCAGCCCTGCCCTGAGCTCCCCAAACACACCAGGGGACGTGGGGAGGGGATCCCCCGGGGATGGGCAGTGGAAAAAGCCCAGGCAGCCCAGCACTTAACCCCTTCCTGGCCTCCTGCAGCCCAGGCTGGTCCTGCCCTGCCACCAGGGCTGCTCCTGCTCTGCTCTCCTGGCACACCTGGCAGGGCTGGTTCTGCTCTCCCTGGCACACCTGGCAGGGCTGGCTCTGCCCTCCCTGGCACACCTGGCAGGGCTGGTTCTGCTCTCCTGGCACACCTGCTCTCCTGGCACACCTGGCAGGGCTGGCTCTGCTCTCCCTGGCACACCTGCTCTTACCATTCCAGGCCACCTCCAGCTCCTGAGGGAGCCACGGGATGCTCCTGCCCTCCTTCAGCACGGGGCTCACGTACGAGGCCAGGTATGGCACGGACTCCCAGATCTGCCAGGGCAAGGAGAGAGGGTTCACACGGACTGCAGCCCCCCTGCACAGCCACCCCTCCATCTGCCCCAGGCTGCTCCTGTGCTGGCTGTGGGCCCAGGCTGCTGTGACAGCCCAGGGGTGGCAGCAGTGCCCGCATGCCCAGGGAAGGAGGGAAAGTCACTGCCTGGAGCCAGAAGGGCTGATCCAGGTTTGGGACTCCCCAGCTCTGGGTTTGTCACAGTGCCTTTGAGTGGTGTCCTGAGGCTGTTTTCTCCAACCCCAGGTACAGGGAGCAGCAGAGCCCAAGGGCCTGCAGGGAGAGGGAGCAGCCTGGAGGTCCCTGTGACCCGGGGGCACGGCTGGCAGCCAGTGACCTGGCAGAGCTGCACAGAGCTCCACACACAGCTGGCACCAAGTGCCAAAGGGACGTGCCCTGGACTCCGTGTGACACAGGAGGAAGAGATGGGGATGCCTCTGCCTGCTGTGAGCACACACTGCCCTGAGCAGCCTGTGTCTGGGGGCAGGACACCCTCCCTGCAGCCCCCGGGGAGGGAGGAAGGCGCTGGGGCTGCCCCCACTGCCATGGATCAGGGCCCTCACCATGGCTATATATAGTGCTGGAGAGCAGCAGCTCGGGGCAGCTTTCAGGCACTGCTGGGAGCCTCGTGACCTCACAGCCAAAGCAGCTGAGAGCCAGGGCCAGCAGGATGGTGGCCAAAGGGCTGAGCAGCAGCAGTGTCACCCCACGGCGTCACCGGGACAGGCCTGGCCCTGCCATGGCCGGGCTGGGCTGGGCTGGGCTGCTCTGCCTGCCCCAGGGCAGGGGTGGGAGGGCAGGGAGTTACCTTGGCAGCGTTCACCAGCCTCCAGGCGTTGAGCAGGCCGAAGCCATGCTGGTGGCTGTGGCTGAAGCCAGCCTGGTTCGTGTCCCACTTGGCGTGACGGTCCTCGTACTGCAAAGACACACGGGGAGCTCTGCTCACCGGGGGGACACCAGCAGCCCGAGCCCCCAGCCTGCAGGGAAGGAGGCCCAGACACATCCCACAGGGCTGGGGAAGCAAACCCACATGGCCTTATTAGAAAGGAACAGGTTGATCTTTGTTTGAAACAAAACCCCAGGACAAATCCCAGCTCCTCAGAAAGGAAATGGAGCAGCACGAAAGGGCACAAATGCCTCTGCTCTGAAACATCCCAGCTGCTCCCTGCTGCCCCAACCACTGCCTGTGGCACAGCAGAGGCCTTGGAGAGAGGGAATGGAGTCCTTTAAATCACCGAGGGCTGGGGCAGGACAGATCTGGGTCCCATCACTTACTGGGTTGTACTGCTCTGGCAACATTGCCTGGGAAGTTATGGAAAACACTGTCCCATGCCAAAGAGAGCACAGCATCAGCTGGAGACAGACTCCTGCTCCCCAGAGGGGTGAGGAAGAAGCCCCATCCCTCCATGAGTTCCCACTGCTGCTCTGGCTGAAGGGCAGGGCTGTGTTTGCTGCCCAGCTCTGTCGTGCCCGTTTCCAGGAGCCCAGTTCTCTGGAGAGCCCAGCAAAGGCCAGGCCAGGCCAGAGCTCCTGCTTCCCACTGCCTGCACCATGAGGTGACATTGCAGAGGTGTCAGCCCTTGGGCTGGGCCAGCCCCACCTGCTGAGCTCTGGACCCTGCTGAGCCCCAGAACCTGCTGAGCCCTGGACCCTGCAGAGCTCCTGGAAGACCCCTACACTGGCAGATGGAGGCATTCCTGAGGCAAATAACCCATTTATTATCATGACAGGGGAAAATGCCTGAGCCACATTCCTGGAAGGAACACGGGGTGAGGGGAGAGCACAATCCCCGCGCCGGGAGCCAGACGAGGGAGGGGAGAGATTTCCGGCGGGGCAGCAGACACAAAAACAAGGAGGTGCACAGCAGGGCCAGGCTGCAGCCCCCCCGGGAAGGAGCAGGAGGAGGGCAGGGCCCTCACCTTGGTGGCAGTGAAGACGATGACGTGCTGCACGTCCCGCCAGGTGAGGCACGGCCGCACCTGCAGCATCAGCGCGATCATCCCCGCGGCCAGCGGCGCGGCCGCCGACGTCCCCGTGTGCCCCTCCGTGCAGCCCGTGCCCTTCTGCAGGTCCCAGTCTGTCGTCACCTGCCAGGAACAGGGGGCACAGCTCTCTGTCAGGCCGGGCTGGGGTGGCTGGGCAGGTCGGCGTGCTCCTGGCCACGAGGTGTGTCCTTGCCAGCCCGAGCGCAGGCTGTGACACAGCTGTCCCTGCTCGGCCAGCCAGGAAGGGCCAGCCTCACTGCAGGGACAGTGATCCAGGTGGGAAACAGTGCAGGGAGACAGCTCCCTTTGGAGAGAAACTAGCTCTCACTAAACAGCTCTGTGGGAAACTCCTGGCAGACAGCTTGGGCTCTTCCTCACTGTCACTGCTGATGAGTGTCACAACCCGACTGCAGCGGGGCACAGGGCACTGTGCAGAGCACACACAGCCTCTGGAGAGGCACCAGGCAGCTCTCAAATATTGCCACCTCGCTGCAAAGCAAGTGCATCCATCTCCCTCTGCTCCCCGTGGGGAGAAAGCCCAAAATCTGAAGGGTTTCTTGTGTTTTTGCTTCACTCCATGCTATTTTTCCAGCTGTGAGTGGCTCCAGCTCATGCTGGGACACTGAGCGTCCCACACAGCACCCTGAGAGCACAAACTTTCAGTAGGAAGCACATCCAGTGCCAGAAGCTGTATTAAATTCTTCCCATTAAGGAAACCACACAAAGTTTATGGTCTGGTAAAAGGAGAAAAAAAAAAAGCTGGAGCAGATGGCTGCAGGGAAGTTAACTCTGAGTTAACTCTGGCACCACTGCAGCGAGCTCCAGGGTGCCCAGGGGCAGAGTGTGCTCCTGAAAAGGGCTCTGTGGGGTTCAGCAAGGCAGGGGCTGCCTGAAGGAGCCACTGTGGTCCAGGATGTTTCCAGGGTACGTGTGGATCTCGCCCTGGCTGCCCCATGGAGTGCCAGCTCCCCTGTTGGTGTCCCATAAAGGCAGTGTTTAAAATGAACGTGCATTTGTGACCCTCAAAGCGCTCACACCGAGCTGGGGACAGCCAGACCAAGCCCTGAGCCTGGAGCTCCTGGTGGAATGCAGCAGAGCCCTCGCTGGTTCCCTGTTTTCCCAGGCTCAGCACTTTCCAAACCAGCCTGGGACACTGCAGTGATTTCTGACAGCAAGAACCAGCCCTGGTCTGGGTTTCAGTGTCCCTGTGGCAGATTGTGCCCTGCCCTGGCCGGGCACAGATCCCTGCCCTGGCTCTGGGCTGCAGGAGGAGCTTGCTGAGTCCTGCCAGGTGCCCGAGGATCCCAGGCTCTCCCTGCTCCCCAGGTTTCCCCAGCCTGTTTGCCAAGCCTGGATTCAGCTGCTCTGTGGCGGGCACAGAGCCACAGGAAAGAGCTTTTGGGAGGTCCTGTCCTGGTGGGAGACCCTCCAAACATGGGACAACCCAACCCATTCAGCTGCTCTGTGGCGGGCACAGAGCCACAGGAAAGAGCTTTTGGGAGGTCCTGTCCTGGTGGGAGACCCTGAAACATGGACAACCCAACCCAAAATATCAGGAGCCAGCGATGTTTCCCCAGGCTGCCCTGGGGTGGGTGGGCTCTGCAGTCCCTCCTGGCCCCACAGGACACAAAGGGGTCACACCACTGGGCTGGGGGCAGCCTGGCACCAAGGGAGGGACAGGCTGGGTCAGGCCTGCAGGGGGAAAGCAGCTCTGGCTGCTTGGCTCGGGCAGAAAGGACACGTTGTTGACAAGAAGTCGTTTTTTGGCAAAAGAAGGGAAAAGCTGATAAAAATATTCTTAAAAATTCGACTGGGAGAGGCCCACGTGCCAGAACAGAGGAGAAGCTGGGGCCAAGTGGTTTGAAGAGCCCCAGGCTCTCCCTGCCCTCCGTGCTCCAGCATCCCTTGGGAGCAGAAGCGAGGGGGGCTGAGAAACAGGACCCTGCCTCTGTTTGTGCTTGCATAAAAGGCACATCCATGGCTCACAGGGAACCAGAGGGGACAGAGCGGTGTCCTGGCTGTCCCCAGGTGGCCAGGAGGGCACAGACAGGGGACACAGGTACTCACGATGCTCCTCATCATCTTGTCCCCGCCGCTGAAGGTCACGGCCAGCATGGAGGCACACTCCTCAGCATAGAAGGGCATGGAGCCCGTCTCATCCACAGCTCCTGGGGACACAGGAGAGGCACCTGAGACCTGCCCTGCTCCCACGGCTGCATGTCGGGCTCTTGATCCCCTAGGAGCCTCTCCTGCCAGGGCCTGGGAGCCGGGCAGGGCAATCAGAACCAAGCCTGTGTTTTGCCCACCTGGGAGACCCACAGGAAGGGCAGCCAGGATAAATAATCCCTCACTGTGCTCAGATCACACAGATCTCCTGCCCCTCATGCAGCTTCTGCTCTGGAGAACGTGGATGACACATTTCTCCTCTACAGATGATGGGAATGCTGCATTCCAGGTATGGAGTGCCTGTCACAGCCCCCAGGAATTTCCCTGGCCTCCTCTTGCTCTGTAGGTCAGAAGCAAACTGCAGGCGTGGGGGCTGAAGCCCAGCACACCCGAGACACTGCCGTGCTTGTTCCAAACATTTCCCACACATTCCACCATCCGGGCAGCTCCCAGCTGGGCAGGCTCTGTGCCTTTGGGATCACCTCCCTGCTCCGGGCTGGGAAGGGAGGAGACAGCAGGCTCACCTATGGTGACGGTGTAGATGGAGTTGGCATATCCATCGTAGTTGCAGTTGTCACTGTGCTGGCCCCCGTTGCCACTGGCCACCACGAAGATGCTGCCGAAGCCCCGGCGACCCGCGATCACCCCGTGCTGCAGGGCAGCCTGTGGGGAGGCACAGGCCAGGGGGGCTCTTCCACGCTGACCCCAGGGGCTCCTGCCAGCCCAGCACGTGTGGCCAGGGCTCCCCACACAGAGCCACTGCCCCTCTCTGGGTGCCCAGCCCCACAGACACTGGGGCTTTGCCTCGGCTGGGGCACGCCTGGAACACGTTTCAGCCCAGACACCTCTCCCAGACACTGCTCCCACCCAGGGAAGGGACACGTCTGGTGGACGAGCAAGAACACAGCCCCACTGGAAGTGGGCACCCTGCTCTCCCTGCCTGGCAGATGAAGGTACATTCTGCCCATTCTGCCGTGGCACAGCGAGCTCTGCCTGTGCTTTGTGCCCTGGAGCTTGTTCCAGCTGTCTCTGCAGGCAGGAAGGGAATAAATTAACTTGCAGGAGTGGAAACCATTTGTTATGGTGAGCGAACAGCTCGGTTGTCAGCGCTGCTCTGAAGGGTGCAGGAACTGCTGAGCTGTGGTTGGAAAAGCACAGCAGAAGAGCACTGGAGCAGAACCACACCCCACTGCTGGTTTTGGGGCCCCTCGGTGACCCCTTGCAGGCTGGGTGTGTTCTGCAGCACTTCTGCAGCACAGGAGCTCAGAGAAAACCTTAACGGCCTGGCAAGGAGCAGCCTCAGCCCTGACTCTTCCTCCCACTGCAATCCCACCTCCCCTTATTCACTCCCAGTACCCAAAGGCACCATCCCTGCCTGGGGAACCACGCTGAGCACAGGGAAAGCTCGGCCTCCCCAGCAGAGAGCACCCTGTGGGCTGCACCAGCTGCCAGCACCACACCACAGCTTGTGGAAGAGCCTTTCCCTGCTGGCAGCAGCCTCTCCTTGGAGAGAGAAGCCCCTCCTGTCCTGCCTGCACGCTGCCCTCCCAGCCACACGGTGACAGGGAACCTCTGCTGGCACCGAGGGACACACACAGACGTGCAGAGTGTCACAGCAACGCCCTCCCCGCCTGAACGGGCAGGCAGGAAGCCACAAGCCCTGGAGGCTCCCCCGGGGCTGGGTTTTACCTTTCCCAGTTGGTGGGGGCCATCCACAGTCTTCCCATCGTCATCAGGACCCCAGCTGCAGAGAGAGACACGGTGAGGTGACAGCCCCAGGAGCCAGGGGCGGCTCTTCCTGCCACCACAGCGAGCTCCCAGCAGCTCCCAGTGCCACGACTGGGACTGCAGAGCACTGCACTTTCCCACCCATCAGGATGGCCCCTGGCTGCTGGGACAGCGCTGTGCCCCCGGGCCAGATTCCAGTGGACAAAATGTTTGATTTTCAATTCAACAAGCGGCTTCTCGCACATTCCAGTCCCTGTCACAAGGGCTGCCTGACCACGGAGGGGAGCACAGTGCCCCCTCCAGCACAGCCAGCCCGGGGGACGTGCTGCAGCAGCACACAGAGGGACACCTCAAACTGCAGCTGCTCTGCAGAGCCCGGACAGGTCTCCAGCAAGAGGATTTTGGTGCCTCGAGGCTGACTGCAGCCACAGGAGGATGGGAGCTGGTGTGAGCACGAGCTGTGACCCCATCCCCAGGGACGGGGGTCAGCTCAGGGTCCCCTGGGGCTCACCTGCAGCTGTAGATGTCATTGATCTGGTAGTGCTTGTTGAAGGCAATGGCCTCCATGCTGTCCGTGAGGGGCCCGTCCAGCACTCGGATGCCTGCAGGACAGAGGACAGGGACGGCAGGAACAGGGGTCACATGCAGAGCAGACAAACTCCTGGCTCGAGGCTGCCCCGCTGTGCTCACCCTGCAAGGCCAGCCCAGCTCTGGAGGCTGAGGCAGTGCCAGGTCCTGCTGGATCCAGGGCAAACCCTCCTGTTCCCTGAGCTGTGGGCACATGATGAGCTCATCCCTGCTTCTGCCAGCTGGGAGCCTCTGCCTGCTGCCCCTGGGCAAACCCTGACCACCCCTGGCACCCCGGTGGGACCAGGTAAGGACAGAGTGGTGTCCCAGCATTGCTGTCCCCTGCCCTGCCAGGGGCACATCCTGCAGGGCACAGCGACCTCGCCTCCCTCTGCGGAGCAGCTCAGGAGCTCTGGAGGCTCTGGGGCACAGCACCCGTTCCCTGGCCTTGCAGGGGAGAGGCACGGCACTGCCTCTTCACCCTTGTCCATGCCACAGGGCAAAGCTGGGACCAGGGGCCAGGGCAGTGAGAGGGGCTGGCCAGGATCTGCTGCCCAGCCTGGGCACGTCGTGGCCTGGCTCAGCATGGCACAGCCACTCTGCCAAGAGTCTGGCAGCCAAGGAGGCCAGGAACACTCTGGAAAAGCTGCTCACCCTTGTCCATGCCACAGGGCAAAGCTGGGACCAGGGGCCAGGGCAGTGAGAGGGGCTGGCCAGGATCTGCTGCCCAGCCTGGGCATGTCGTGGCACAGCTGCCTGGCACAGCCACTCTGCCTCAGGGAGGCCAGGAACACTCTGGAAAAGCTGGCAGGAGCCAGATCCTCCGGAGAGGAGCTCAGGCAGGCACCAGGCCCTCCCTGCAGTGCCTCAGCTGAGGAGGGGAGGCGGCTGGGGCTGCCTGGCTGTGACCTACCCGCGATGCGGCTGCCGTAGGCGACCCCCACCGTGCAGAAGCTGTTGTTGGGCACGGCCGCGATCTCCCCGGCGCAGCGCGTCCCGTGGTGGTTCCCGTTCTCCTCATCGGGGTGAGGCATAGGGTCAGGGTCGTTGGAGTTCAGGTCGTAGCTGCCTTCCGGGCTCTGGAAACACACCCACGGTCAGGGCTGGGGCTCTGCGCTCCTCAGTTTGGGAAAAGCAGGATTAAGAGAACGCAACAAGGGCTGAAACACAGGCTGGACACCACGGGAACTTGGAGGCTGCTGCTCTACCCCCGAAACCCGGGTGCAGAACCTCCCAGGAAAGGTTTGCTGCTGGCACTTTCCGCCCTGGCTGAGCCCAAGGTGACGGCGTGGGCTGGACTCTGAGCTCTCACACGCCCCTGTCACACTGCCCGGCCTCCAGCCTGCACAGCACTCACGTAGTTTGGCTGGATGTCCTTGATGGTGTGCTCCACGCCGTCGTCCACCACCACCACGGTCACGCCGCGCCCCGTCACGTTGCGCTCCCACACGCCCGTGACGTTGATGTCCTTCCCGGGGCTCTTGCGGTTGTTCTGAGCACCAGAAAGGACAGTGAGGGGACAGGGCCAGCGCTGAGGGGACCTCCTGGGTGCACTGGACATGGCGTGCGGGGCTGGGGCCAGCACGGGAAGGGCTCACAGGACAGTCAGGGGGGATTAATTGAGGATGACATTGCTGGAGCCATGACGTGGAGGGCACAGTGTGCTCCAGCCAAAACCCCCCTGCCCACGCCAGTGCACAACAGCTGCAGGAGCTGCTTCCTCCTGTTATCACATGGCAGGAAGGGCGAGCTCTCAGCGAGCTCCCTGCTCACCAAAGAACAGAAAGAGGCTGCTCTGCCTCCTGCATGAGCTTGCCCACGGCCACACAGCCTGTGAGCACAGCAGGAGCCGGGAAACCACTCACCAGGTGCCACTGCTGGGGGTATTTGGGATCGTTAAAGTGCAGGCTGCGCTTGGAGCGCTTCAGAAGCTTCTGCTCCGAGTGCCACCGCACGCTGTCGTGCTGTGCAAACAAAGTGTCCACGGACCTCCTGATGGCTTCGTGCTCGGCGGCCGCGCGGCCCTCGGGCTGGTAGGCAAAGAGGTAATGGCCCCTGAGCTCCCCGACGCGGCCCATGTTCACCAGCCCCGCCGCCCGGGCCAGCTCCTCCGCCCGCTGCTCCAGCTCCTCCTCGGGTGCATCCAAGCTGACGGCCCAGGTGAGCCCGCCGTGGCTGCCCTCAGTGCCCGCGCCGGCCGGCGAGGCCAGGGGCATCCAGGAGGCGCTGAGCCAAAGGCACGTGTGGATGCAGAGCGTGGCCTCCATGCCCGCGCTCCATAGCGGCGCTGCCCGCCTCCAATGCGGCATCAGACAGGCGGGCTGCAACGGCACACGAGGAGATGGTGAGTGAGAACCCCTCCTGCTGAGGGACACGGCGGCCAGGGCCACCTGAGGGTCCCACAGAGCCCACGGGGGCTTGCCACCGACCCGCTGCATGGCAGATCCCATTCCTGGGAAACGCCAGGCTCCATCCCGGCGGCTCGGGAGGCACACCCAGGCTGGGCAGGGACAGATCCCAGCCCTGCTCTACCTGCCGGGTGCCAGCCCCGGGCCAGGAAACAGCCACTTCCCCTCTCGCCTCTGATAAGGAGCCGATAAGACACTCTGGGTGCGTGGCTCCCCTGCACAAACACCGCGGCACCCAGAGCCGCTTCCTCTGCTGCAGGAGCCCCACCGAACTCGCTCCTCACCTGCCCCACGGCCCGGAGGAACCTGCTTTTCCCCGGCATAGGGCAGGAATCACCACCGAGCCCCGGTTCGCCCCGCAGCCCATAAACCACGGCTCGGCAGAGCGGGGACAGCACCTCGGAGCTCCGCACCCCCGGCCCTTCTCCTCCCACGAGCCGCTCACTCCCCTCCGGCACGGCTCGAGCCGCACACCGAGCTTTCTCTCCCTGACAGCCGGGCTCCAAGCGCCGCTCGGTGCCCCTCGGCAGCGGCAGCGGGGCCACGGCGGAGGTCGCAGGGGCAGAGCCCCGCGGCAGCGCGGCGGTGCCCCCCGGCCCGGCCCGGCGCGCACCGGCGCGG